>NC_050525.1:12991345-13023252 GCF_002922805.2 Oryzias melastigma
ACTGAAGGAAGATGACAGATTGCCGGGCACATAGAGAAGGCACAAATTGTGGCATGCATAAATCCAATCATCGGTCAGTAGTGGGTTAGGGATTCAGCGGATACGATATTCTTGCAACTGGGTAGGTTTAAGGGAAATTCTGTTTGGCATATTTGCTGGAATAGTTTTTATTTATGCCCCCCTTCAAAAAAATAATAAATAAATAAAAATAGACGTTTGCACAAATAAAAAAATGTAATTTAAATTTGAATGTCAAGTGAATTATGTTAATCTTGTGGGATTGTTTACATTGATTGTCATTTCATCCCCATGCATAACACTATCTGACACACTCCCATGCACAACAGATCTGACGGATATAATCCTGATTTCCCTATGGACTAATTCCCCTGCAGCCCTCTGGGTAAAATAAACTTCACACAGTGCATTCATTGCACCTATAAAAGGACTTGATGTGGTGTGAATATGAGCTACAAGCTTTTTTTGGTACGTTTTTTGTAGAAAAAACACTTTCCTATGCAAAAGCGGCATTATTTAGAGTCTTATCTAACAGTGATGAAGCCGCGGGCATAACCCCACCCCATCTTGCTCCCCTCACGCTTGTCATCTTCTCATCACCTCCCTGATGCGGTCACACATTGTCACACACGGCACATGCTTCTGCACCATTTTGCCCTCGTTGCAGCGTGGAGAGTGAGGATCCGGATAGGTGAACTTTTTGTTCAGAACGGAGTGTTTGATTTACATTTTGTGGCTTTGTCCGGCCGTGGCGTGTCGTCCTCCGTGGAAGTGCCGTCTTGTTGAATAAGCGTTTTCATTAATATTTATACTTCACCTTTAAATTATGAGTGCGCCATAAACCTGAAGAGGCTTTTTTAGAACTGAGGCGCAGCCGGCTGGTCAGCTCGGGCCATGCGAAAGAAGCATTGGGCAGAGCCTGGGCTCTGCTGTTCGTAACGGTGACAGGCTCACAATACTTGGAAAATCTTACCGCGGCATCCTGAACGCCTCTACTCATACAACCATTTATGGACATCACATCCAATACGGGATCATCAAGATGTGCCTGATGGAGAACGGAGGAAAATAAGGAGGAAAAAACCCCAACAACCCATTTTGCTTGTTAATAAAGTGTAAACACCTCATATATGATGTGACAAGAAGTGTGACAAACAGCCTCTAGATATAGCTGATGAGATAGAAGTGGGTTTGCTCAAATGAAGCGGCACGTCATGTCCGGAACAACAGAACCAGATCTGCTCAAACAGGTGACCGAGGTCTAAAAAATATGCAGAAAGAGTAGCAAATGCTAATTTAAGAAGCTGTTATGTAATTTGAAGCGGGAGCCAGATTATGACAAACAGAGAAGTGTGACCAGGTTTTCCTTTTTCAAAGAAAACATGCAGCAGTTGCTTCACTGTTGTTTTTTCTTTCATTGCTTTTTAAGCTATTGCTACAAATGCTGACCCGCTGACCCGTCACCCTGTTGTGTCACAAACAAGCAGTTTATCAGTTTGGAAATGCTGTTGGCTTTTTTGTCACAAAAATAAATCCATTGCAGGTGAAATTTACACAAATCAAACAAGTCTATCAAGCTCATGCCAGTGACATTCATTTGTCCACTGGTTTGACAATATAAATCCTTGAATCTTTGAAGTTTTACGTCAGACTTGGGGTTTATTCTGGAAAAGTTAGACTGGAACAGTCCGTTGATCTGGATCGAGTCCTGACACTTGCGTTTGGTCTGTATTCAGACTGGTGTCTCAGTGATTTGTGCCAAAGCAAATGAACAAAAATACGTGACTAAAGACCTTTTCAGTCATTGGTCAGGAATTATGAGGCTGGAGCAAAGCAATAAGAGAAGGAATAATGGAAGTCCTAACCTTAGATAGTTCACTTATTCAAATTCCACTGATCAATTTTGAACGCCTGTATCAACGTTGCGTACAGGACTTTTTACTGCTACTTTGGTATCGTGGAGTCATGCTGCAAGGCTGTTACTGAGGAGGCGAAGACTTAGAAAGTACATCTCAGAATGTTCGGCTACAGCGGCCAGTTGTTCCGACTGAAAACTAGCTCAGTCCGATTGGAAACAAACTGAGACCACCTCAAGACGTGTGTCCAGTCTGAATACACCGTCAGTTGTTATTTGTTCACTAGTATGTTGCAAAATTATGAGAAATTGCTTATCGAGTTCTGTGAATAAAACTAAATCCTCTTTCAATTCTAGAATTTAATACATTGGCTCATAATAAAGAAATAGATAAATATAAATGCAGCGTCAGATAAATGTCATTCCATACTTTATCATTTATTAAATTAAAACTAGGTATAATAATGAATGGTGTGTATGGGAAACAACTTTTGCAAAGCAAGTCATCTAATGGTATTGGCCAAAAGATTTGATTATTATTAATTTTAAAACTCCTTAAATCTTGAAGTTGTTGGGTTTTCTTTTGGTTCCAACAAACGTAATGACATGTCCATTAGCCACAGAAAGACCAGAGAGTGAGACTTCATGTCCTGCCTAAGATGATGTCTAGCAAAGATCTTCAAAAGAAACACAAGTCAGTTCGATGGGAACCAGCAAGCCTGTGACCACAACTGTCAGCAGTCATTTAAAGTCCCACTCCAGTCATTTTTTGATACATTTTAAAAGGGTTCCCAGTATTTTTTTTATTTATGATTATACCGTTTTTAGGGAAAATCAAAACGCTTGTGTCGTTTCTTAAGACAAAATCTGTGCACCGCGGCAGGAGTTCATCTGAAATTTTTGTTTGAGTTGGAGGCATGACCGTTGGCGCTAAAGTAAGCCCCCACTGATATCCCATCATCTCTTACCCTAACCCTCTGGCCCACCCACTTTACTTGATGCGTCACGAAAGAGATATTTTTCACATGGCATTTGTTTGTCTGCTCCTGATTCCTCTTGATTTCAATAAAGAAATACTCAGAAATGTAGTTTTAATCTCAAACTCTTTTACGTTTGTCCTCCATCATGAAAATAAAAACTGATCAAACTTCCATGGCATTTCAAAGACAGCAATGAATTACAGCTCTAGAAGCAGAGAAATGTGTCTGTGTTTAGGAGTGTAAGATATTTGTGTTGCACTCAATAATTGTGTACTTCCTTGAAAAGATGGGAAATATTTTTGAGACCTGGTTGGACCTTTAATTCCACTGGAAAAAAAAAAAAAGGGACAAAATCTCAGATTACACAGACATTAGTCAGCATTATAAATGGGAAAATCCATTACAACACAACTAGACAAAGTGAAACTGTGTGGCTTTGTTCCCAATGTTTGCCACAGAAGAGACTTTTGTCTCAAAAGCAGGATGACAACACTTTTTTTTTTTTTTTTACATTGTTGGTACTGATTTGAACGAACTATTTAATGAACTTGTCACAGTAAAAAACAAACAAAACGATCTAAGTTCAGCATTAGAGAGATTTAAGTTTGGGCATGTTTTGCAGTCTCAGGACCTATGTTTTTTTTGTTTTTGCAGGGATCAAATTGACAATAAACTGCTCTGAAAATCATAGTATTTACAGCCAAATGTGAGGCCATCTGTCACAGCTAAAGTTTGGGGAAAATTGGGTCATGCAACCGAGCAATGATCCCAAGCGGAGCAGCAAATCCATAACTGAACGACTGAAAAACAAAATTATCCAGGTGTTGCAGTGGTTCCATCAAAAAGAAGACTCTAACCTGATTGAAATGCTGTGAGGAAACCTGAAGTGAACTTTGCAGAGTCAAACCTTTGTAATACCTTTTGACGTTCAGTAGCAGATATCCACTGGTTCGTAGATCATCCAAGGTGTTGAAGTTATTTTTTAACTCTAAGTAAAACAACTCAGACCTTCAACTCAAGGGTCATCCTTCCAGAAATATATATATTAAATATTTTTCACAGAACGAATACAAGTATTCAAGCATTTCTGACTAACTTTCAAGTCAAAGAGCATGCATACTTTTTTATTCTTCTGCTGTAGTTTGCCTTTTGCTTTCTGATAGACCTTGACTATCCTGACACACTATATTGTCAGACGTGTTTATTCACTCATCTAAAACAATTGTTCTGGTGTTCCTATCACATGTGGTCACTGGTGTATAAGACCATCACCTGGATATACACATTTCTTCTCCTAACAACATCAGGGAAAAAATAGGGCACTCTTAGGAACTGAAAAAATTCTAGTATGGTTCTGTGACAGAAAACCACCTGTTCAACAAGATGAAACCTGAAATTTCAACACTGATGTAATAATCCATAGTCTGCTGCAAGTGGTGTTATTGTAATGGATTGGGATTACCAATTTTTAGTAGACTTTTTACAGTTTGGACATTAGCTCTGGGACAGTGCGTGAAGACCTTCGTGGGATGGGTTGCTATGGCCGCGAAGCTGCATCCTACCTATTTATCACCAGGATAAATGTAGAGCGCTCTGTACCATGGTGTACTATTTAGCATGTTACTAATGGACTCTTGAGCATAGATGTGTTCTGTCTTGTATCACACGTTTTCATCTGGTAATCTGATGGACAATGGTTTGGGCTGAGTACAAAAGCTCACATGGAACAGTCACGTCCATAACTAAGAAGCACATTTCTAATGAACTACTGCTGCTCTGCAGAAATCAAGTCCTAGAAAACAACATTTTTTAAAATTATTATTATTTATGCATAAAATTGCATACTTATAATTAAAAGACCACTTGAAATGCTTTTAAAATAGATCAGAAGATGATTGGAGTGGGATTTTAAAATCATGTTCGTTTTAGGGGAGATTAGTGGATACTTTGGGTTTGATAGGGTACACAGAAAGTAATATACATGTGTATGTCTGGCAGATCTGGCATCATTTGAGGTCAGACGCTTTCTGAAATATCCTGGAAGAATTGTAGCTCTGTTTCATTTGTTGACTTATCAGCCTCAAATGTAAAAATTCTTCAGAGAAGTCACTAAAAAGGCTTTGCCTTGAGATTTCCAGTTATTAAAAACACAAATATACATTTAAATGCAGTGCTCAAACTATGTTTTTTTTATTAAAAAAATAACCAGACAGCTTATCAAAAATATGAATGATGTATGAGGAAACCAGCTGTTCAGGGCTGTAAGCTCTATGGTGAGGCCTTATTTGTGGGTGACAATAGAGGAATCAGTGAAGCCTGATTGTCTTTTATGACTTTGCTGTGTACAATGTGTGGCCCAGAATAGATTTTCATCTGTGTGATATGCTTGCATATGGTGATTTACCACCATGAGCAGCTTTATTTGCTTACCTCCTGTTCTCCGTTCTTGCAGGAATAAACATGGCGTCAATGTGCTGATAGTGGATCAAGATGGGAGTGATTTGATTTTTTTGTAGTGTGTATGGTGGAGTGGGGTTAGATTTTGAAGGAAGACAATGTCAATTAAGTGGTCTGCTGTTGCTATGGCAGTAAATTAAAAAAAACATGAAATAATTGTACTATTGATGTCAATCTAATGTTTTGACACTGACATTTAAGAAAGTAAGAAAATCATGTTCAATTTCTTTGTGTTTTTTGCATTAATTTAATTTTTTTACATTAATTTATTTAATTAATTCAAATTTGTTTGTTTATTTATGTATTAAGCATTGGAGGTAGAAATGAAAAAAAAAAAAACAAATCGCCAAAAGTTCCGGAATTTAGCAGTTTTCGTATTTTGTTTACTGAAATATTAAATGGGAGATTAAAAAAACTTTTTTTTTTCAGTAAGCTACAAAACCAACCAATATCTCATTCAAAGAGGTGTTTTATAACATATATTCACTTAGTGAAAGTGAGGGGATCTCCAGAACTGCAGTGTCATCTGGAGGAGCTGCAGTAAAATAAAAATGTATTTATTTATACTTGCCAGTGCAACAGACATTATTACAGCTATTTACTGCCACCAATGTGCACTCCAGAGATAGAGGTGGTTTTAGATCCCAGCGAGCTGGCTCACAGGACTATTGTGTTTTTGCCAAAGACAATGCAAACAAAGCATGAAATGCCTCCGTTTCCATTAAATATTGGCACATACTGTTTAGACTAAGGTTTCTATGATTTGTAGTTTTTCTATGTTCAGTCTTGATTTCCTTTATGTCTAAACCTTTACATAAGCAGTGATTTAAAACAAATACAACTTTTATGTAGCTTAAAAACTACACAATTGTCTGTTTTTGGTCATGGTTTCCTTATAGTTTCCAAACCTACAGTCTTCTCTTGTCTGTTTAATGTTGCGGAATGTGGCCGCAGGATTAAGGTATTTCCATACAAACACCACATTTCTGCTTTGCTCACTGATCGCTCCGTAACCTTTCTCCTGTATTTACATTTTTGGGGTTTCAGGCTTATCTAAACCAATAATCACTTTAACCCCAAGGTGAATCAGCACTTTCAGACCAGTGCTTTGTAAAGTTCTGGACATTTGTAAAGTTTTTTTGAAGTGTCTACTCTTAATATTTACCCATGTCTGACAACCTTTGTGTAAATATATATGTATATGCGTCTTTGGAACAAAAGTCAATGATTTTGTCTGGCAACACATTTACAATGTAAACTTCTATTAAACAGGAAGTTGAATTAAATTGCCAAATTAGAAGTATTATTAATAGATTTGATGACTTTAATGAAATATTATTGTAATGGAACAATTGGGCCACAATGAGCATAACTTGATTTATTTTTTAACATTATATGATTATTTATATTATAAAACCTTCATTTTTTTCTATATAATATTTAACAGTTGCTTAAATCACTTACTCAGAGAAGATTTTAGATTTTATCCTACAAATATTTATTTTGCATCAACTTTTTTTTTTTAAACTTAAAATTTAAAATGATTTTTTTTTTTTAGAAAAAAAGCATAATTTTTGTAATACTTTCGCATTTTCAATTTCTCATGTTACTTAATAATCAATATCATCCATAAACACTTGTACAGGTAATTGTGGAGTTACATTTTTTTTAAATCATTTCTGACTAACTTCCTGAGACCCCCTCCCCCAGCTAAAGAGGCCCTCATTGAGTTGACGTTAGCTTCTTGGCTGTCTGTAAAACATGTTTTCCTTGGTGACTTGTAGCGGTCAGAAGTGTGAAATCCTCCCGAGCCAAATGATGTATTTGAATCACACACAAACTGGGCTCCTCTTGATGCCTCGACATGAAAGCACTCGGACTCCTCTCAGCCACGATCACCGGCTCTGTGAAATGGGCTCATTGAGATGTGAGGTACAAAAAGACACAACAGCGCCTAGCAATCATGAAATGCATCAGCTACAGACTCCGAGCTGCCTCCTAATAATCAGTCCGTAGTAGGAAGACTAATAAATGCCTCACTATCTTCATGCTCCTAGAGCCTGTCTGTGGGTGGCAGATATATTTAAAATTTTGCCTACTTTGTTAGAGGATATAAGAAAATATAATATTACCCTGATCTCCATCACTTTGTAATGTAATTTTGTTATTATTCCCCAGAAATCAACACTAAAATCTACCTTGACCACCTGAACATCAACTATATGTGACCAAATTCGGCACAAACCTTAGACCTCAATAAACTGTAATTGATTACTTGGTGTATCACTTGACGTCGTTATGAAGGTGCCAAAAGTGAGGTCAACGTAGCTGCCAAAATACGATCACAACACCCACCACCCATGTGAGAAAAAAGTAATTTATGAAAATGAGATTCCACCTATGTGTTTGTGTGTCACTCAAATTCTCCCGTTTTTAGCCGATATGACTGAACTGCCCACAAAAGTTTCTCACATCATCTAATACGATTTCATTTGTTTTCATTAACTTTGAATCGCTTTATCAAGGGATGAGACTTCTTATAAACCCACTCCCATCATCTTCTGATCTATTTTAAAATTGTTCCCAGTGTTTTTTTTCCAGTTAAGATTATGTTATTTTAGCCAAAATATAAAAAAACCTGTGTTGTTTTCTAGGACATACTTTCTGCAGAGCAGCAGTAGTTCATTAGAAATTCACCTCCCTGTTGCTGAGAGTTCTCTTCTTACACGCTCTCCCGCTAGCTGACAGCCCCTCACACCCCAATCTAACATTACAGGTGCAACAAAAATGATGAGCAAAATTGGAGCTATCCAGACATACAGTTTTGAGCTAGATACCAGCTCGGACAAGGAAAATGAAGACTTACATGGATCTATCTGTTTGTTCAAGTGGATTAGAATATCCAAAAATCAGGAGGCAGCAGTCGCATTTTAACAGGTCGCGTGGTGGCCGGAGGTTAAAATTTTACGTAAACTAGACAATATTTTTCTAAAAGTTGACATTGGTCAGTGGCCACCTGGACACAAATTGAAGTTGTGCATTGGCAGTCCAGTGACGGGCGGGGATGACTCCATGATGAAATATGGCGACAGCTGGGCAATCACAGGTCGGTGGCAGCTCTGACTGGATGTGTAAATGTGTCCGGACGTCAGCCGTCCTTATTAAGTGCATCCAGCTGCCAAAAAAAAAAAAAAAGGGGGCCATTTTGCACGCCACAATCATGACCACACCAATGATTTTCATAGAAATCAGGTGGTGGCATTAAAGATTCTGCCGATGCCTCCCCATCGCGCAGTGGCAGTTGCATATTGACCATCGCGTTAGGGAGCTTGTGGCCCACCCAGTGTAATATGTACCAATAGGCTCTTTTTTTGTTTTTTGTCTGCTCCTAATTTAGAACAATTTGAAAAGAGAAATTATGTTTAAATCTTAACGTTTCTTTCTATAAGTCCTCCATCAACAGAAAATTACCAGAAGTTCATGTTAAAAACATCAAAAAAACAATTATCATCGGAGTGGGTCTGAAAGTTATCCAAAGCTACCAGACTTTTTACGGTGGACTGACCATAATGAGAGTCTTTCAGTAAGAAATACATATAGTAAAGTAACTTCAAAGATTTTACTTATTCAACACTAGACCGCTTCCTGTCCACATAATGCCATGAATGTGGGTGGAGAAAATTGTTGCCATGGAAAATAATGACATTTTGTGGGGGCGGAGGAAAAATTAGTGCACATATTCATCATCGCAAGACATGCTAAGCTTTTAATGGTAGCCGTGGACCATTGTCCTCATGAAGGTCATTATTTTGAATCAAATGTAAATTAACCATTATGTTAGAGGACTTAAGAATAGTACCCAGACAACACTTACAGTTTATGCCAAGGTGCAGTATTTTCAGTGGCTGAGCACTAGGGATGTGTATTGGCAATATTCTAGCGATACGATACAAATCCCAATACGCGTCTCAAAATATGATACGTATTGCGATATATCCCAAGACCTTCTTTTTTTTTTAAGAGTATGACTTAGAAAAAAAAACTCTACCTGAATATTAATACATCTTTTATTTTAATAAAATTGTAAAATTATTTTTATTTAATGACTGAACATTTAACAGAAGCTGGTTTGGCAAGATCTTGCTGTTTTGGTCGTGGTGTAGAGCTGCTCAAAAAGGCTGAGTGTTCTGTGCTGCCAACTAGTGGTTGGGAGTTTAGGTGGAAAACAAAAAAAGAAGGACGCTCATAAATAAGTTATTAAATACAGTTTTGACAGTATCTTAAATTAATACAAGTATTGCCAAACAAAATATATTATTGCCGAATCGATTTTCCCCTATTTAGCACAGTATTGGTTCACATTTCAACACTAGTTCAGCTTAGTTTTAGTCTAATGTCACAAAAATCATTAAACTAAACAAATATGAATATTATTTATCATACTATTTGCTTTGAAATGGTTGAAATAAAACATTTTTTTCTGTTCATTAGTTTTTGGGGCTGAAATGAATGTTGTTTTGTAACAGGGACCGAGTCTTCGGGGCTCCAGCCAGCCATAAATGATGGGCTGCTGCGGTGGACACGCAGGTTGATGCAAGAGAAGTCAGACAACCAGAGCCTCGATGAGCCCCGAGCAGGTGAGTCACTCTCCTTCCACTCCAAAGATGCTTCCTGTTCTTTCTGGGACACCAGCAGAGTCTTCTAACAGCCCTGCTTCTCCATGCAGCATCAGAAAATATCATTCATATTTTACATGTTGCAGTTATCTAACATTTGGTGAATGGCTTCGTATACACACTCTAAATAAAAATATTTCCCTGACACGACCTTCCAGTCTAACTGAAGATCTTGGAGAACTTTGACGACTTTCAAAGCGCCGGAAAAGTACAGCAACCTCTGTCGTTCAGAAATGAAAGCGGTTTTGAAGCACTGACAGAGCTCATTGATCTGCCAGTCCAGCCAAGCTGCACAATCAAAGATGAAAGGCTGTGATGAAAGGGGGAAAGTAACCAACCAAAGGTCACCGCCAGCGAGGTCCTTTGTTGAGATGGTAAAAAAGCAACTTTGTTGATGCTGTCAGTTTGTTGTGGCGGTGGCACCATGACTGCACAGAACCTCACGCACAGCAGCATGTTGGGGAACGCTTCCACTCCGAGGAGATCCACCCAAAAATGTTCCGTCTGTTGTCTAAAAATGCCTTCTGCACTGCATTATCTCTACGGGATTACATTGTAAAACGTTTAGGCGAGAACATTTTGAATGATCATTGACATTGAGGTTTGCTGTGGGGAGTTCATGTGTAAGAAGGTAAAACAAGTGAAGCAGAGACCTGGGCTTCTTCCCTGCAGGTAAACTGAAAGGTCATGCGTGCTCAGCATTGCATTTGCTCGTTGCATGGTCACGCTTGTGGACGGAAATATTCCAGAAGATAGATAGAACAATTCAAATGGCTTCTCGTGAAATCATGGCAGAGACATGCAGGCAGAAGCCGACCACTGTTTCTCTGGTTCCCAGGCTGATTAGGTGGCTGGCTGACACGAGTTGCATTCATCACAAATGACAGCTTAATGATTTCACATTTGAAATTTATGTTCCGGAGTGTAATTGTGTCATTACATCATTCATATTTACTGTATTAGCTGCGACAATATTGGGTTTTTGCACTAACACAAATGCCTTTTTTGTGGCAGTTTGTAAGTTTTTAAAGAGGATATACCGTGCTTTTCTTTAGCCTTTCAGAGTGAACTATCCATATATATGATCATATTTTACTTTTGGAACACTAAAAAACAATTTATTTATGAAATATGAGTTGTTTTTGTGAACTCTATTCATACCCGGAAGTAAAACAACTCACTCTATGAGGTAACGCCTTTCACTTCTTGAGGGTTCTGCCCATTTCATGATGTCAGCATGTCTTCCATGAAAACAAAAAAACCATCAATTAAAAAAAAAAAAAAAATGATGTACATACTGTGTAGCCTGGGCATTTATCCCGAAAATTTGGCATGTGGCAGTAGCGGCAGTAGTGGCAGTAGCTCATTAAAAATTCTCCACTGAATTGGGAGTGGGACCATTGGCGTGAGGCAACCCTGCTCTCTTCTTGTGGCCTACCCAGTGTATTTTCTAGGCCACAAATAAGCTCTTTTTTTTCTCAGAAATTAAAATTTAAGCTTCATTTTATTTAAATATGTCATTCATCATCAGAAAAATGCAAAAAGAACATGTTAAATACACCAAAACACTTTTTTCTAATTGGAGAGGGTCTTTTTAAGGCACCTAATGTCCCCAAAATGAACGGCCTATTTTGATTGGTCAAAACATTTAAAACTAGCCGATAACCTAACAGCTTTCAACACGTTTAAATATGGGAAATGAAACAAAGAATTTCAAGCTTCTTAAAAATGTTTAGGTTTGAAATAAATAACATTACAGTCAAATGACGAAAAAAGTTACACAACAAACTTAACAGAGGTTTAACAACCTCTTTAAAATCTCTTACATTTTTAGCCTTTGGGATGGATTATTTTGATTTCTTTTTTAACAGGTTGGATTTAAGATGACATGATGTTTTTTTTTTCCTTCGTAGATTTTGCTTGACATAAAGCAGACAGCGGTCTGTGTATAATCAGGCTGTAAATTTAAATACACCCTTTTCTTCCTCCCCATACGCAGTTTTTAGGGCTGATACATCGAGTAATTCAAACGCACCAAAGGCAAACCAAAGCCATGCCTGAACTCATCAAGAGCAACTTGGGTGACAGTTGCAGGGAAATAAAGAACGTTATGGGCTCACATCCTCATCTGTGACATTACATAAGAGGTGCTTTTTTCTTTTTTTTTGTCCACCCCTGAAAGACAAAATAATGAGGCACAGCGCCGCTCTACTACTGCTCTCTATTTGCTCCGTACAGCCATCTGTATTTCCCGATAACACACTTAACCTTTGATTGAGTTCCTGGTTGCCAACAGTTCTCCTCATTATCTTTCACAAAGGCACAAGCAGGGAGATACTTCATTGCAGTAATACACTGGAGGTGAAAGGCGGGCTGGACAGGTAGTTGAAGACGCCGCGGACAGCGCGGCTCCAGCCTCTTGTTGCCGCCCTCCGTCTCAACAGGCTGCCTGGCAGGGATTGTATAATCTGCACTGTGATTAAAAAGCCTGCCCGGACCTTCGGGGATATTATCTTGGGGATTTTCACGAAACGTCCAACCTCATTCTCCCTTTCTCTCTTTTCATCTCTCCGCTGTTTAACAAGATGGAGACGGTGTGATCCAGCTTCAGCCGACAAGCCGCATGGAGCGCCGTTGCCAGGCAACTGAATGCTAAATTTCCCGATCCAGACTATTCTGTCTTTCACGTATAAAAAGTGCAAAGCAAAGAGCTATAAATAGGCCGGCGGGTTTTGGGGGTGGGGGTTGGGGCTCGAAGGATCCAAACCATGGAAATGGAGTAAATGGCTCAAACTCTGAGTTGTTGTCGGGGAGGGGGGGGGGCTAAACATTTTTTTATGGTGTTTATTTTGGCAGACCGCAATCAGCTGAGAATAGCATTTTTCCACAGACATGTTTTGTGGGATTTTTGGGAGAAAGTGTGGAGAAAGACATTCTGGCACATCATTTCCACAAAAATGTCCTCAGTGGGGGCTCGGGACCTTATCAGAGCAATCCTGTAGACATAAAAAAATGACTGAAATGCTCTTCTTTTTCTCCTTGTCTAGCAAAAAGTGACACAATTGTAAAGTTCTTTAAGGTTTGCTATATGAAAGATTTGTAGCTTTTGTTTTCCTGCTATTAAAGCTTGTTAGTAATGATGTTTTTTAATCATTCAGAGCCACTCCCGCGTTGTTTTTGTTCTCTTTCTGTCCCAACCGTTGGCATGATGTTTAGTGTTGTCATTGAGGAGCGACTCGGCTGTCGGGGTTTGAAGCCCAGCTTCGCGGCTCATCTGTCTTGTATTCAAACCACCTCAAAGGAAACTGAATCAAAGAACAGATGCATAATTGAATTTACATTACACACCTGGATCAAATATTTATTTTTGATTCCTCATGAAAAATGCAGCCTGTTTGAATGGGCTTGTGTGTTCCTGTAGCGTGTGTGCGTGTGCACCCACGTCGTTTTGGTTGGTGCTTGGTTACGCCTCTGCTCGGCGTGGCAGACGATAGCACAGGTTGACTCCAAGATGGCTCGCAGACTTCAAGATCGATAACATCAACCTCGCACTGCTCGTCATTCAGAGGAGTCCTCCTCTGCTGTCAGCCCCTTCACTTCTAAATCTTTGGAAGGAATTTGTCCTGACACACACCTTGGATCTTGACTCTGGTGCAGAGGTAGAGCAGTTGAGTAATTCGGAGGTTGTAGGTTCAGTTCCCGCCTTGCTTGCTCAATGCCCATGTGTCAAAGTATCCTTGAACAAGACACTGAACCCCACCTTGCTTCTAGTGGGTTCTTTTATATCTCTGCCACCATGTGTGTGGCACATGGGTGATTAGAACTGTGGCTGCAAACCTCTTTGGGTTTTATTCAAGGTAGCAGTATTAAAAAAGCGTGGGTGCAGTGAGCAGGTTCTTCAGGCAGAGGTGGGAAGGAGTGCTTTCTCGTTTTATCCTCCCGTCAACTATTACCATCTATGCCTCATAGCCACTGGACAATTATGATTGTTATTAATATTTCAAGCGTATTTTAGGGTTATGTATTATTTTTCAATAGAGCTGTGGTAACAAATAAAGTTCCCTGTTGTGGGATCAATAAAGTTTTATTATATTCTATAAAGTTGTTTATTAGCTGCAGTAACCAGATGTCTTTCAGTCTGTCAATGTAAGAATTAAGGAGCTATTTACTCATATGGCTCTAAGCAATGAACTTAAGAAAACAAGGATTGTAGCTTAGATTATTACTATATTTTATATAAAAATTATACAACACATTCTCCCCTCCCCCGTATATATTCAAGGTGTTCTGGGTCATACAGTGTTTAATAGTTGGTCAAAAGGAATGTCTATATGAGCACAACTAAACTGGTGACTTTTGGAGGACTGGCCCAATGTTTCTACAGAATCACAATAAACACAAAAGACTTTAGAGCAGGGTTGCCCAATACCTTGATCAGGACTGACAAAGGAAGCGCGGGCCATCAAAAACAAACTAACAAAAGGTATAGAATCATATATTTTAAAAAATGTTGTCAGCCAATCATCATCTTTACCGTGGAGTCACTTGGTTGACATGCAGGACAGCTAATAGAATACCCTCTGATACATAAGTCACTGTACATTCGTGTTTAACAAAACTATTCATTAAAATGTCTTCCATAAAGTACATCAACCATCCACAACCTCCATTTCTGGGAAAAATAAACTGGATCCACTGCTGCCTGGTAAAAATATTCCACTTGAGCAAGAAAGAACCTCATAACTAAACAAATACTTCTTGAGTGCATTGATAATCAGTTCTTCAAAATTGCCTACAAACCAGATTCATGTTAATGGACTGCTGAGTTAACCAAATAAGGTGCTACAGACACCACCTCACATCCACCCACCAACTGGTCTGCTTAATTTAATGTTGTGAAAGGGCATGAAGATGTTAATCTCCAAAAACTTCAAATGGAGCAGAGCAAGGAGACTTTGACCCGCCCACGTCACAAAAGAGAGCTTTTTCAAACGGTTAATTTTTATCTGCTCCTGATCCTTCCCAATTTGAACAAAGAAATACTCAGAAATTGAGTTTTAATCTTAAATTCTTTTATATATGTCCTTCATCATGAGGTAAATTCCACAAGAACATGTTAGAAAAACACTAAAAAACAAAGTTTTATTGGAGTGGGTCTTTAAACTCCAAGCAGCATGAAATGATTCATTTTTTATTTGAAACTATGACTAACAGTTTTCATGTTCTAAATATTCTAAACTTCGGTAAAAGTTAATATTGAATGCGTTCATTTATTTATAACTCCTAACCTCTGATTGTTGTTTGCTCCGAGATTAAAAATCCTGGCTAAAACTGCACAAAAAGAAGGATTTTCAAAATAATTTGGAAGGTTTTTGGATGAGCTGTCTTTACCCCGAAAACTTTGCCCTAGCTCAAAGAAAACAGCCTCCAAGAGCCAGTCGCAGAACCACACAGCTGCCAGCATCAGTCTGGAGAGGAGAGGAAACACATTTTTCACAGAGAAAATCCATTACTGTCTTTTCCTGCTCTTCTTTAAATTTAGAAACACTTTTCAGCCCTGCACTCTACTGATACCAAGGATGTTTAAATATGATGGCTGTCATTTTTTCAACATTCCAGCTCCATTTTTCATAAAACATATTCAGCTAAGTAAAGACAGACCTGTCTTTTAGTTAGTATTTGCCTTCATTCTCTATGATGATTTAACACCTAAAGTCTTAAGATGTTCAAACTAATTTAGGAGCCAAGTAGAAGGAAAAAGTCACTACAGTCATATATTACAATTGCAGTTTAAATATCATATAATAGCATTACTTATGCAGAAAAAATATGTTATATTTAAATCTCAGATCTAAGAAATATTAATTAAAATTTCAAGGATATGAAGAAAGAGTGGAAAATAAATACATTAAAAACCTTTTTTAAGACCCACTCAGATGAAAATTGTTTTTGGTGTTTTAAACATGTTCTTGTCATAGACGTGAATAACAATGGACAGTGCAAACCCCCCTCCTTCCGTGTTCCAAGTAGGAAGTACCCCGGGTTACAAGAAGGCCAAAGTCCCATAGACTTCCATTGATAAATAGACAGTTATTTCTCTGTCATTATATTTGTCAGAATAACCATTCTTGCTCTGATGCTTCCTTCTTAACACGTTCTCTCTAATCCTATTTTTTTATACAAATATTTTCTCTATCGCCAGTTATTCAAGTTATAAACTGACCAATTAGATGCGTCAGTAAAAGCATGTAGCTCCCGCCGTCCCCGCCTTAAACGTTTGATTGACAGATTCCTCCACGCTGTTTTTAGCGGGAAGGATATGGGCTTCGAACAAGCCTGAACAAGCTCACTCCTGATTGGTTGACAGTACTTCCTCTAAAAACATGACTCAGACCGACTTGGACTAATCGCTGTCAATGGGTTGCAATCGCGGCAGACATACCAGGAAGTGACGGCGAAGGCTCTGGTCTCTGGCCTGATTTCGCGAGGGTGGAAGGTAATGCATTTCCAATAAGGGAACTCACGCATGATTTGTCCGGTTCTATTTAGATGGTCTATGGTTCTTGTGCCATTTTTCTGATGATGGAGGATATATATATATATATATATATATATATATATATATATATATGTATAGAAAATTACAATTAAATTTCTGTCTCTGACTATTTCTTTCTTAAAATTGTGAATTAGGAGCAGATGAAGGGCTGCACGGTGGCGCAGTGGTTAGCGCTCTTGCCTCACAGCGAGAAGGCCCCGGTTCGACTCCCGGCTGGGACCTTTCTGTGTGGAGTTTGCATGTTCTCCCCGTGCATGCGTGGGTTTTCACCGGGGACTCCGGCTTCCTCCCACCGTCCAAAAACATGCTTCATAGGTTGATTGGTGACTCTAAATTGCCCCTAGGTATGAATGTGTGAGTGAATGTGTGTGTGCTTGAGGCCCTGCGACAGACTGGCGACCTGTCCAGGGTGTACCCCGCCTTCGCCCTTCAGTAGCTGGGATAGGCTCCGGCACCCCCGCGACCCCGAAAGGGAAGAAGCGGTCAAGAAAATGGATGGATAGGAGCAGATGAAAAACTGTTTGGAAAAGCTTGTAGTGGTGATGTAGAATCTACTACTGCAAGCTCCCTGCTCCGCCCCTTTAGATCCATCCACTATTACAGAAATAAATCCATGTACATCCTTGTTTTCCTTGTCTGAACTGGTATCTGGCTCAAACTGTACGACTGGATAGCTCCATTGTTGCTCGCCATTTTTGTTGCACCGATAATGTCAGGTTGAGGTTGTGGGGGGGCGGGGGCTGTAAACTAGCAAGAGAGCCAACGCATTCTCACTAATAACTCGTCAAGTATGGACGTATGGTTCGGGCCCCTCCGCATCACTTTTGGACATTTGGGTATTCCCAACTAGTCGTTTCTTGACGTGCTGCCTGTTCTCATTAAATCAGGGGTGTGCAACGTCTGGGCCGGGAACCGGTACCGGTCCGAGGGTCGCTTGGTATCGGCACACAGACTAGGGAAAAATGCATATGTTAATCAGGGGTCCCCAATCCTCGGGACGCAGACCTGTACTAGGTTAGGGTACCCGTACCAGGACCAGTACCCCAATCCCAACCAGGTACCAGTTCTCCGCCCTGTCCCAAGGGTTGAGGACCCGTGATTTAATGGTAGTTATCTGGCACTTCAAAAAACGTCTGGAGAGAGAATCTGTAGAGAGAACATGTGAACAAAGAGCTCAAAGCATCGGGAAGGGAAAGGGGGCGGGGTGTCTTCATGCCAGTGGTCCCGTCCACAACTCAGAGGCAATTCTTTAATTAACTATTGCTGCTCTGCAGAAACTATATCCTAGAAAAAATTTTTTTGGGCTAAAAACAGTATAATCCTAATTAAAAGACCATTGGGAACGCTTTTACATTAGATCAAAAGATGATCAGAGTGGAACTTTAAGGGGTAAGACGTTGAACATTAAAGTCGTTTTGGTGTCTTTAACGACATCTTGACATCATCAAAATCCCATTTCCCAACTCTGGGCTTTATTTTACTTTCAGAGTGCAGACTGAGAGGTAAGGTAGTAAAATACGAGGAGCTGCAGGTCTTGGTGAAGTAATCAGAACCTTTTTTTTTCTCCAGGAGGAACATCTCTGCTCTCCAGATGTTGAGCTAGTGGCTGAGAGTTTGTGCTTAAGATGCATGTGGTGTCAGCAGCCTGATTTTTTAACTACTTCTACCACAAACTCAGGCAGAAGTAGACAATAAATATGTGTAATTAACTCTGATTTAATGGTGCAGTAAAATGGTTTAGAGTAATTGACATTACAGACAAATCCTTAGCTTTTACTGTTTTTCTTGAATCTAAAACTTTTTTTCTTTCATCTACATTCCGAACTGCATCTATTTTGCTACTCTGTTACTAATATCAAGCCCATACTCTTACTGTACAGGCTTTAAATAAAATACATACATTTGTATACTTTTAATCTTTATTTTGGTCGCTAAAAACCCGACAGCAGCATAACTAGTTCGCTAAAAATCATCTTCTTAAACCTATTATAGTATTTTTTCATTGTTGTTTAGAAAATTAGCAAGAGTTAAAAACTAAAAATTTTGTTTAAACTAGGGCTTTCAATGTTAACGCTTGCGATTACTCAAAAAAAAAAGTAATGTGTTAATATTTATTAACACTCATTAATTACACTCCTTGAAGGAATAGTCTTCGACCGTTTCAGGCTTCAAAGCCATGCGTTAATTTCTGATAATGCTCACTTCCTTTGGCATTATCCCTCTATAGCATGGTAACTTACAAAAAAATAAATATTTAATCAATTTTTTGTAATTTGTTGTCATTATTTTTAGGTTTAGATTGATTTTTCACAAAAGGCGGACTATTTGATAGGTAATGTGGCCCGCTGTCACGGTAACACAACAATACTTCCCTGAGCCACAAGCGACCTTGATTGCAGCTGAAAGGAAAGTGATTTAAATGCTGATTGTCACGATGGGTTAAATAAGTATAATTTCAGAGAGAAAGTTCACCTCTTACCACTTGTTTTGTCCAAACATGAAGGAAAATCTTGTTTTAAAGAAGCCTGAACACATATAGAACACATGGAACTTCTTTTTTTTTAGGTGTGCATCCAAACCCAGCAGCCAATCAGAACCAAGTATTCACCCAGACCATTTAAAGTGCAGAAACAAAGTTTGTTTCTTATGGCTCTATATCAGCATCTGTGTTTTCTTGGAGTAATAATGCAGATATAAAAGTCTTCAGAGTTCTGCTTATTTTACTGTTAATGTGTTTTGTGCTAACAAGTTACACTTCTGAGTGAACACTTTTTAACATAAAACATTTCAGACAATAAAAATGAAGGGAAACATTTTCTCTCTGGCCCGTTTTTATACAAAAGCTGCATATTGTCGTATAAAATTTACCTTGTAAGTCCACTTTACTGAAAAAATCAATTAAAAAAGCAACAATAGTGCTGCAAATGAAGCACATTATCTTGTCGAAGTCTTTTATTTAAATTTCCTCTAAAACGACCCAACGCGTCCGCAGACGTTTGACTTTTAAAGAAGTCACAGTTGCGTCCGCTCAGACTTTGAGGAGCTCATCTCCAATCATAACAGGAGCACAGGCGACTGTCGGGGACAGTTTGACACTTCAGAGCCAAACGGAGCCGACTTTGACTAGATCGGGAGTGAAGCCTGAAGTCCTTCTACAGGAATCAATAGCTCCTCCTCACGATGACTCCAGCTTGGGTGGGAGTGAAACAAAGACGCTGGGAGGTGTGAGACAGGTGGAGCAGGTCGTTCACAGGTGAGGGGTTTGGGCGAATCAAGGGAAGGTGTGAGGCTCTACAGGTATGGATGAACTGATGTGGTTTATAGCGTTTCTGGCTGCGAGGTCGCAGCGCTGGAGTCTGTTTCCCCTCCTCCTTTCACTCTCTCAGACCTCTCCTGAGGGTTTGTGAGGAAAAAATAAATATTTTTAGACATTACAGTTCAGAGCTGCTGTCACTTCAACTTTTTTTTTCCTTTTTTTCAAGAACCCTTACCATGGGAAACACATATATACCTCCCCCTTTCTCACTGTTCACACTGATGCTGAGTCTTTTTGGCTTCCAACCGCCACCCATCAAAAGGGGGGGAAAAAAAAGCTGTCCCCAGGGAGAAAGTCACCATAGCAACCACCTTCACCAGAGCAACCCCTTAAAGCGTTTTCAGAAGCTGCTTGTAGTCCCGTATTTTGTACTGACAGCAAAACCTGAGGGTTTCTGCGTCGCTGCAGAGCGGAGGGGAAGTGAAGACAAACGCCAAGGTGACGAAACACCCAAACGGCGCAGATGCACCGCAGCTGATCCGCGCGGAGACACGGCTCCGTCCCGCGCACCAGAGGCAGACAAAGTTTAATTGCCGAGCCCTGATGAATGGTTTACTCAGGCCCCGCGCTGCAGGAACAGCTGGCACAAAACCAAAATAGCCTTCATCCTTGATCCTCATCCTTCAGAAACTCATTTCAAGTCAGTCTCTTAAAAACAATCCGCAATTATGGTTTTCATGCGAGCATGGCAAAATGAAAGTCCCCTCGCCGAGACCATATGGCCTCCCACCCTGACTCTGTTCAACCGCGGTGTCAAAGGGGAGGCTGCATATCCCTCATCACGAGGGACCCTCTCCTAATCCACGCAGTCTGTTCTCCAGTTGCATCGTGACAGCGACACTGTGCTTATATTGTGTGCTTGTCGACCCATTGTCGTCTCGCACAGCAGAAGGAGCTATTAATAGCCCCATGCTCCCCTGTAGTTTAAATTCATCCAGCTCAGCTTTGAGGTGTGAATTGGAGCTGCGCCCCACGCTCTTCATGCTCTTTTTTTTTTCAGGAGAACGGAGGGCAGCTGAGCTGTAATCAAGTTTTTCAAGCAGGTTTCACTTGCTCCTTACTTCCTGTGTATTTATATCTGCTTACATTCAGTCCTAGGAGACATTCGCAATGATGGGATGAACATTGCAGATGAAGTTGGTATCATTTCTATGAATTTTGGTTGATCTTTTGCAGCCATCCATGAGTTTCCAGAAGACATCTTTACCAAGGAGCAGAGGAAGCACGGGGCTGTTCTTCTGCATGCTCTCTGTGTGAGCATTTTCTACTATTACTGTCATCAATCTAATCACATTTTTCAAATAGTTTCTATCATACAATCTCATTTTGTTTGTGATTTACTAACAAAAATAATAAAACCTTTATTTATACTTCATTGTACTTTTCAGGCCATCTACATGTTTTATGCTCTGGCCATTGTCTGTGACGACTACTTTGTTCCATCGCTGGAGAAAATATCAGAGGTGACCAAACCATCTCCCATTGCTTATAGGAATTCTCAATCCATGCTTTGGTGATCGAACTAATACTGTTTTTTTCTTCCAGAACCTGCAGCTCAGCGAGGATGTAGCCGGGGCGACATTCATGGCTGCGGGAAGCTCCGCCCCTGAGCTCTTCACCTCTCTTATTGGTTGGTGGATGTGCCAGTCTAGATCCAGTCGCAGCCGCTTTGAATAAACATGCAAAATAGATGTGTCCTCATGTAGCTTGAACATCTGAGCAGACAAAAAAAAAAAAAAAAAAAAAATCAAGGACGAGCTCCAAAAACTCAGAATGTGCCTGAAGCATCCAGGAGATGTCAGCAGAGTGGAGATTTTCCATTTTTATTTTTGTAAATGTTGACTTTTTAAAAAGCCTTGAAAGCATATTTAATCCCATATGAACGAATGTCAGCCCATGTGTTTTATTTCATCCGAACAGGAGGGTGTCATGTCTCTAACTGCCTGTCTCCTTCTCAGGTGTCTTCATCACTAAAGGTGACGTCGGTGTCGGCACCATCGTGGGCTCGGCTGTCTTCAACATCTTGGTTATTATTGGGCTGTGTGGGATCTTTGCAGGCCAGGTCTTACAAACATTTACATTCAACATCTTTTCAGAGCCTCCTTTTAAATTTTGATTTGAGTCAGTCATAAAAAAAATTCTAGTTATTAACTTATATTTTCATTGTTTGATGTGTGCTGTGTTGATGGTGGAAGGAAGGGATGTTTTTTTCCCTTTTTTCTCCTGGATTATCTCTAACTGGATTATCACTTCTGCAACGGTTTAATTTCTGCCTCCTCTCCACAGACAGTGGCTCTCACATGGTGGTCTCTGTTCAGAGACTCCACATACTACATCCTGTCTGTGCTGGCACTCATCTTGGTGAGACGCACATAAACAATTCTTTAAAATATATTTGTTTTAAATTGTCCTCGCTTCGATTTAATGCGTCCTTCCTCCTGTTTTCTCTCCAGGTTATCTATGATGACACAGTTGCCTGGTGAGATGGTTTGTACATTTGGCTCATTTACGATCCGTTGCTGATGTCCAACACTTTAGTCAAATGTCTTCAGGGATCTTCTTTTGAGATATTAAAAGTGAAAAGGGATGTTCCACAAGGCTCTGTATTGGACACTTTAGAATTCTTTATTCAAATAAAAAATCTTAGACAAAAATATTCCAAACTTTCTGTTCTATGCTGATGATACTGCCCACTCCTATTGAGGACTTTCAGCATTAAAAACTAACATTAAAAGTAGTATGACTAATATTTTTTTTACTTTTATGCAGATGAAACTAAATGTATGCTTTGTTATAGAAAAATCTACCAGATTTGAACCTTCCCTGACAATTCAAACAAGAGCTAGCCAACAACTTAAAGACCCACTCTAATGTAAATTGTGTTTTTGGTGTTTTCAGCATGTTCTCGCAGCACTTTTCTGATGATAGATGGCATATATAAAGACAAATAAGCTTAAAATTGCATTTCTAAGTATTTCTTTATTCAAATATTTGTGAAGATGACAAAAAATGCAGTTTGAAAGAGAACATATTTATCACATATTTATAAAATTTGATGCATACACTTGTAGATAAACGATCTACGGTATGTATGTCTTTGTTTTCCTCGTCTGAGCTGGAATCTGGTTCAGATTAAACACTAAAATTTTTAATTTTAGTGTGACTATGATGCTATCATCAATGCCAGGTTGTGAAAAGAGATTCATGGATCTCTAACCTGGTTAAATAAAGGGCTAACTAAGTGATCAAATGAGCGGTGATGAAGTCGCTGCTCCATCATCACATGACTGCTGCTGCACACATCTCCATCAGTCAGGATGACAGAAAACCTCGCTTCTTTATTTAGTCCATCTGACTTCAAGTTTAAGCCTGTCAAAGCTCATTGAGAATTTGCAGATGTGACAGGGGGGAACCAGATGAGTTTAAAAGCTACTGTAAAATGAGATCTGATTTTTCTTCATTTCTGTGGCGGCTCGTGTCATTAGTGACAGCCGTGATCTGACGTCTGTGTTTGTGAAGCTGCAGCTTGTGTTTCACCATCAGGAGCAGAAGAAGAAATGCCTCCTTTTGTTTCCTCTGGTTGTTGGTGTGAGTGGTTGTAATGACTGAGTCGACGTATTTATGGACTTCATTTGCATGGTAGCAGTGGATTCCTGAAAGATTGTGGCTGAAAGTTTCTTGCGTAAACTTAGCGTGAAAGGCCGAGCCGTCCTGCTGTTTGACCTGATCGGTAGATTTATGTTGACTTTTGTCCCGGGAGTATTTGACGTGTAAATCCTCACCAAGGCTGCAATGCTCCTGCGATTTTCACGCCGATTCTGTTCCTGGAGACATTATTGTCAGTGATTTGGAGCAGACTCCCCACTGTGTTGGAGGAATCAGAACTCTTTGTTCCAAATACGGACGATTTTTCCTGAAGGAAAGTTCAGCAGCATTTTTTTTTTTTTTTCATTTTGCACGGATCTTTTATCGTAGAGACAAAAAAACAGCTTGTGTGGAGATTTGTTAGTTACATATCCATTTAATGATGACACAACAACTGCCCTGTGCAACTTAAGGATTTGGAAAATGTGGAGAACATTTACATAATCTAAGGAAGAATAGTTCTCCATCTGTTGCGCTGACCGGTTGATCTCTTGTTAGAGCAGATATTGTGTTGCTGTGTGAACTGTGTATCTGGAAGGTTGTTAAGAGCAGTTCTGATCCCACTGAAGAACCATTGGCTGTATATGAGAGCTGGACTGAGCTATTACAGCTATTACTCAGTAATTTTACTTGCTTTGCTACTTTTTTTAAAATATGTTTTTGTTAATTCTATTTTTTTTCATGATTCCTTTTTTCTTTAGTGCAAGGTTTTCAAATAGGCCAATCAGATGCATCTGGAAAAGTGTGCAACCTCACACCAAACATTCGATTGACTGATTTTCTGTAGCCCACTTTCAAGTGGTAGGGGTGTGGCCTTCCAACAAGCTCACTCCTGATTGGCCAGTGGGGTTTCCACAGAATTAATGACTCACACTGACTTGAACCGATCACTGTGCCAAAATGCTCCTACATGGTGACGTCCATGTAGGAATTGACTTTATTTGGTCGGAGCCGGAGGTGAACCATTTTCTATAAATGTTATGTCACACTTGCTCAGTCCAGTTCTCACATAGAGGCAATGTGTTGCATTTCTTTAACCTGCTTACTCATAGATTACTAAAAATGTGCTACTTTAAATCCAGATTATGTTTTATCTTCAGTGTAAGAGAAAAAACAATTTGGATTATTGATTTTCCTGGATAAGGCTCATTTTGTTTTTATGTGCGTAATTTTATGGACATTTGAGTATTCCAGGTGTTTCCATTGCCCCGCCTCTTTCAAACGTATTAACGTTGCACATTTGTACAATGTTAATGTTAGTTCATGGCAGGAGGCTCATTTACATACAAGCAGACGGATCACATCAAAAAGTTTGAACTTTTACACTCACTTTACAACCTACTTTTAATTTCATAATTCAAAAAGAAGAGATGTACTATGTGCTATCTTATAAAACACTCGATCAGATTTACATGTCATGTTTTGAGTGTAACACTTATGCTGGTCTGATCCTCGCCATGCAGGTGGGAGTCCTTGCTCCTCATTACCATGTATGGAATCTACATTATAATCATGAAGTAAGTATACTACAGCTCATACTTAGTGACTGTCTTCAGATAAATCCCTACAATAATAACTTCAGAAAAAGTTAGTTTTTATAGAAACCCCCCAAACAAAGTTGGAATTTTGATGTTCCTTCTTATAAAACTAAGAAAAAAAAAAAAGTTTTGGAATCGGGAAGGCCAAATGCTAAAACGTGTTTTTGCACAGTAATCTGTTAAACAGTTCTTGACAAAGGTCTGCACCGTTATCTCCTCCGCTTCTGGCATCACCTCCTGATGAACGACAGCGCTTGATGCTGCGCTGCCCTGCAGGATCAGATGTCACAGGCTTTTAACTCAAGCTTGTCCGGTTGCCCTTTATGCCCTTACAATTTTCCTGATTCTTTGAGTAATTGAATTATATCATGCAGTGTGGAGGGGAAACAGGGAAATGAAAGAGTAACTGCATTTTTACCCAAAGAATTTTATTTGATTCCTATGCATTTAATTACCGCTAATACATTATTTTCTTAAAATTGCTGCTTCTAGATAGAAAAAAAAGTTTCTCATTATTAGCTCTAAATTGGTGCTGCATTTCTCAAATATTAAAGGCAAAATGTATTGATACTGTAAAAGTGAAATATTAGCACATAGCTTTTGGGGGATGTTACCTTTTCCCATAGATTTTGAGTTGTAAGGTGTAAATATCTTCTCGGTTGCAGGTTCAACTCTCAGATTTCGGTGTTTGTGACACATCAGTTCCAAAGCCACTGGCAGTGCTGCAGTAGACCTGAGGAACAACACGACAACAAGATGGTAGAAGATCCGGCTTGTAACACGTCGATGGTCCTTCTTAACAAAGGTTCAAGAATATTGTTGCCTTAAACAGATAGAAATATGCAACTTTTGTGGATTTAAATTTCTCATATATTTGTAAATCTTTTGACAGAGCAAAGTCACGGTCAGGAGCCTCCGCCTGTCCTCATGGTGGATGAGCTCCTCATCATCAACCCCCACAAACTGTCCTTTTCTGAGGCTGGCCTGCGCATCATGATCACCCCACACTTCTCGCCCCGCACCAGGCTCTCCATGGCGGGAAGAATGCTCATCAGTGAAGTAAGTGATGCTCACATCTCATGTCTTTTCTGGTTCAGAGGAGCAGCAGAAACCTTTAACTCATCACCACAGAGACAGCGACTGATCAAAGGTTCGAAGCACCAACGCGACGGGGAGGCGGCGCACGGATCCAGAGGGGAGTCGACCAGCAACAGCCTGAAGAGGACCGGCTCCTGCAGTCTGGAAAACGGAGGCGGGAGGCCCCGCATACAAGACACTGAATCTGTAGAAAAGCCAGGGGTTGATGCGTGCCGGACAGAGGAGGAAGAGGAGGATGACGATGGTATTTTTAATCCAGTGCGTATACCAGGTGAGGAGGATCAGATCAGCTGATGCGAGGCTTCAACTTTAAGTGAAGCAGCTGTGGACATATCTCCTTTGGTGTTGCAGGGGGCTGTGGTGCACGGGTGAAGTGGGTCATCACCTGGCCTCTGAGCCTCCTGCTCTACTGCACTGTGCCAAACTGTATTCTGCCGCGGTGGCACCGCTGGTTCATGGTCACCTTCCTGGCCTCCACTCTGTGGATTGCTGTCTTCTCCTACCTCATGGTGTGGATGGTAAGAGCACAAAAACAAACCACAAAAGAAAACAGAACCAGCCTTTTAGGTCTTAAAAATAACCCCTTCTTGTTGACAATAATGATGTGCTCTCATGTCTCTTTCAGGTCACCATCATTAGCTACACACTAGACATCCCAGACTACATCATGGGCATAACCTTCCTGGCAGCAGGGACCAGTGTTCCTGACTGCATGGCCAGTCTGATTGTAGCTCGACAAGGTAAAGGACTAAATTCTATTAGCCCTCCTCAGATGTGCCTTTGTTTGGTCTCAGTCACACATTTCTGTCTGCAGGTATGGGGGACATGGCTGTATCAAACTCTATAGGCAGCAATATCTTTGACATCCTGCTGGGTCTGGGCTTTCCCTGGACTTTACGTACCCTCCTGGTGGACCACGGATCCACAGTAAGCATTATCTCCACATCTCGACCATAACTTCAATCAAAACAATTATGTGTGTGTGATCTAAGTAAACCTGTTTTTTCTCATTACAGGTCTCTATAAATAATAAAGGTCTTGTATATTCTGTCATCCTGCTGCTGGCATCAGTCTTTCTGACTGTAAGTCTTCACTTCCACCTCTTTGGATTGTAACTAATTTGTAATATTCTCTAATCTTGTTTGCATCAGGATTAAATCATTGGTTTAACAACTTGGGGAAAAGAGGGTAATAAACTATGAACGGAATGGTTAAATTATTTCTGCAGCTGACAAGCTTCCGAGTGGTAATGAAAGGGTGAAAAGTAATGGGGGTAGAGTACAGATCCCTGAGGTGCTCCTGTGGTGCAAACTTCTTTTTAACCCTTCCGCTCTCTTTGGGGTCCAGTTGACTCCAACCACATATTGATATGTGATTCCTTCCATGACAAAGGTGGACAGGATTTTAGGTCTGTCATGGACATTAGTGAAACTCAAAAATCAAAGAAAAAAAAAAGTTCAGCGCACTGTCTTGGGGGGTCCAGATGACCCCACTTTTAATGTAAACAAACTAAGGAGAGCGGAAGGGTTACACACAAATTTTATATAATGTTCTCAACTGTCAAGGATTTACTAATCCAGGTGCTATCAGTGGTGTCTCGGGGTGTATTCAGACTGGACATATTTGGTTTAGTTAAACTGAACCAGAGTTCGTTTCCCCCGATAAACCAGAAGACAGTTTCTCTCACCCAAACGGACCCTGATTCAGGACCAGGAATCGCTCTCTGACCCATCGAGGTGGTCTCAGTCCGTTTCCAATTAGGCTAAAATTCCTCATTCTGATGATTACTAAGAGTTCCTTAGACATTGACTCAAATACATGTGGCTAGCTTTTTTCTGAAACTATCTTTGAAGTGATTTTTTTGCTTTCAGGTGATCAGCGTTCATTTGAACCACTGGAGGCTGGACCGCCGGCTGGGTCTGGGTTTATTGTTTCTATACGCCATCTTTCTCCTCTGCTCTATCCTCTTTGGGAACATGTAAGGCTTTGAGGTCAAACGTTCACCTTATCTGAGAAGTTATACACTTTCTTACATGAAAAAAACAAAAGTCTACCAAGAGGCAATTTTTGCACTCTACTGTGCTGTAGGAATAACAATGGTGACCATGTTCAGCTTAGACAAACACGATTTAGCAATTTTCTGTCCTTTGTACAGTGCCGTGTTTGATAGAACTCTGTAGTTAATGTGATAATTTAGCTTCAGAATTAATGACATGGTTGGAGGAAGCAGCAGTATTACAGGTTTTACAAGAAAACAAAGATTAATGAAATTTTCTGCAAATCTTTTTGAAAAAATTCTGTTAAGCAGCAAATATTTTGACAATACTTATAAAACATACCTGAGTCCAGTTGCACAGAAATGAGTCTTCTGTCTTAGATTCTGCTTTTTGAACGTATTTGTTTTCCCGCCAAAAACCTAAAAGCTAGCTTATCATGCTACTATTTTTTTAAAAAACATATCTAAAGTCCCTATATTTAAATATATTAATAAATGCCATGTAGCCTTTATTTCAAAGCAATAGGCTGATGAAAGTGTAGGTTCTAAGATTTTAACGGCTGCGGTCCAAAATGCTGCTATGACTGAGCAAATAATTTAGGCTTCTAAGCTAGCTCAACATCACTGAAAGCACAAGTCTGTTTTTAGAAGAGTAGCTGTTAGTGTCTTCCTGTTCTCTGTTTCTGCTAGTATTTTATTATCTAGAGGCACTTATAAAACTGTTGGAGCGGGTTTATCGCGCTTGTGATTTATAGCGTGTTAAATGAAACTGTTTAATGAGAATGTTGGCTAACAATAGCATCAATAAACCTGTTGCTAATGGCGCCGACACAAAACAAAGGCTATGTCCGAATTCCTTCTCTACTTACTAACTACTAAAAAACTATATAGTGCACGACTACATATTCCTCTGGATTTTAAAAGCATTTCAAACTCCATGTTCACTCCTTTTTTATTTTCTTTTTTTTAAACGGCAAGTATAACATTAGTAAAAAACGAATCATTACGAGCATTTTATGAAGTCTATTTGTAAATACACTGCGTTCTGAAGATGAAAATGTTGATAGTTTATTTTTAAAATATATATAAATATATATGCATTTTCTTTTTTGCAAAAATTGTTCAAACGTAATGTTTTGTGGTACATATATCCAAATCTAGTGAGTATCGACGCACACTGGTTTTTCGCAGAGACTTCTGAGAAATTTCTAGTGCGCCCAATTTTGGAATTGTAGATTCAAACAGCACTACAAAATAGCACACAAACTATATAGTGCACTAAGTAGTGAAGGAATTCGGACATAGCCAAAGAGTCTCTGAACACGTACCAGGAGGTCACATGCGTGAACTAAAAGGATTGAGAAAAATCTTATTTGGAACTTTTTACACATCCTAAAACTTTTTTAAAATGATCTTGCAGTAGATACGTGCAATATTTGCAATTGCGTTTTTGACTAAATGAAGGGAAGCATTTAAGATGCATCTCATCCAGTTCATATTTCAAAACTTCATTGAAGAAAATTCAAAGTTCACAGTCCAAGTTGTCCCAGTTAAATGTCTTTTATTTTGTTTCTTGATGCTATGAAATACTTTATTTTCTTTCTTTTTTTCAAATATTCACCATGAATTTAAAAATCAGATATTTTTCATTGTCTTTAGTACTTTTAAAAGTGAAACACCACATAAAGCAGGTTCACTTTCTTTATGTGAGAATCTGAATTTCAAAATAAGGTTGTGTTCACTTCTACCTATTTGTAATTTTTTAGCCTCTTATGACATTTTAAGTTCCAGTGTCTACCTATGTATGGCTACAAATATGTGCTAATAAAGGGGTGCATGCACATGTAGACATTTTTAAATGTTGAGTTTTACAAAAATAATTCCCTTTCATACATGTGGCCTACTGTGTGTGTCAGAGACTTTTTAGAGTGGAACTAGACATTATTTGAGGAAGGAAAAAAAATGTTTTAATTTGCCTAACTACTAAAGAATGACTGTATTTTTAGAAGTCTTTTTACTATGAAATTTAATATATTCTGTATTTATGAGTGTCACAAACTTTGATGATTTAGACTACAGGATCGTGGTATACGTCATGTTTAGGTACGACAATCGATATTTGCAATTTGTCTTGCATGGTTTGCGATTTTTTTTAAAAAATTATTTAATGTTGAAGTTGAGCAATCACTGATCAGGACGAAAAAAAATGAATATTTGCAGCTTTAGCTTGTTTTCTGGCAAATAATGTTTCATTTTTCACCAGCAGAACCGCCTGTTCTGTCATTACTGAGAAAAAAAACCTTGACTACAATGTTTGTTTATAGAGGAGGCGTCAGTATTGTTACTTTTGATTACGTGAGTTTCTATTTTTTCCAGATTTGTTGTAAAAAAATTTCTCTGTGTGATGTTTTTTTACTGTTTGTAAATTGTTGAATAACTTAGTTTTACAAGGAACTGACCAACTTGCTTTGATATGTTCAAAAAGAAACATCTTGTAAGCTTATTTGTGAATTATTGCAACTAAATTAATACATATTTCTATGTACATTCGGTGGGCTGTAAAGACTTTCAAGTCGCTTCAGATTTTCTCTTGTGTTGTTCACTGATGAACCACTTTCATGCAGAATAGTAATTGAAAGAACATATTTTTTTTACTGGATAACTGTTTAGCAACTGTTTTTAAATTAAGAGCTTTTATTAATCTAGTAATTTAAACGATGTTGGAAATAGAACCACTTAGCACTAAGTATTAAAATTCATGGTCCTCCTTCAAATCTGACGTGTAATGGTACGGTGTTTTTGGAGCCTTACCTGAGGCACAAATTGTCTTTTCCGATCTTCCTCACATCCGTCCATGTTTTCCCGGCAGATGACTCACCAGTGTACGATACCGATGTGTCCTTTCACTGTCAGGAGGCTGTCATTTGCTCCTGATCCAGATCAGTAATAAAAAAATAAATAAACTAAGTGAAGCGTTCTGCGGTTTATTATTCTTACAGAAAAATTAGAGCTGAACGTGATTCTCCAAAGAATGTCATGTTTATTCTGCTGTGATGTTGGAGGTAGATCTTAGAGTCCAATTTACTGCTTTAGAGATTGTATTGGATCATAGAAGACTGTTGTTATCTTGGGTGCAATAAAAAGTGCAATAACAGCTAATGTCTGACCTGTTATTTTCTGTGGGGAGCAGTCTGACTGGATAAGGAGCAGCTGCTACTGAAGATGCTCATCTGGTACGTGACTGCCATCTAATGGTACAGGAAACAAGTCAATGCTGCACATTCAGGTCTGTGTAGGACACGTTATGAAAGTTATGTGCTGTTCTTTCACATACATCAACTAGTGACACACTAGACACATCATAAAAGGAATTTTTGTAATAAATTGATTTTATGAGGTTAGAATTTCTTAATTTTTAGGTTACTTTTGTGCTTAGAAAATATTTGGGCTAGTTAATTAGGAGGTGTGGATGTTGGGGATCCACCTTCAAAATAAAATTAAGAACTCCAGAGTCTGCATTTCTCCAGAGAAATGACAGATTTAGACTGCATTAAGAATTGCTAACGAATAATTGCTCAAGTTTTATGTTTTTTTTTTTTACATACAAGATTCAAGTACGTAAAAAGGAAATTTTCAACCGTTCTCAAAGATGATTTGCTGAAAAAAAAACGTTTTTTTTTCAAAATTAACAAGAGGGAAAGAAAAAGTTTCTTAGTCATTTTCCAATTGTTCCTGTATGTTAAAGAAACGACCTGGCATGACTTTTCTT
>NC_050525.1:13023339-13077567 GCF_002922805.2 Oryzias melastigma
CTGTATGTTAAAGAAACGACCTGGCATGACCTTTCTTCAAAAAATTCAAACCTAGTCTAAACCTAAATATATATATATAAAATTAATATTTTAAGAACTTTTTTGAGGTACTTTCTGAGGGCTAACGTGTCAGAGAAAAGGACTAAACTTTCCACAAGTCTTGTTTTGAAAGGGGTGTAGCTTTTTCCTCACCAAAGTAAAAGCATAAAAGAAAAACTGGTGATGATAAGAGTCAAATATTTTATTTTCCTGAAGACATTTTTTTCCAAACAATGAAACATTCCATCACATCTCAAACAAGATTCCAACCAAAGAGAAATCACCCACTAAGTAAACTAAACTTCTCCCAAAACCAGAAACAAAAAAAGTGATAGTCTGATGTTAAAAAAAACATTAATTAACCCTTGAGCTGGGATTTTATGAACTACGTTTGGAGTTTTCTTCTATGTGAATCCCGACTCAAATGATTTCTACTTTCCTGGATCTGAATCAAAGGCTCAGCAGAACCAAAACGCCCTCGTGTCAGGTATGCAAACATTACAGGAATACAAAACGGATAAATATCTAGTAGTTTTATATTGATGTGAAATAAACCAGGTAATGCTTTAGTCATTTTGAGATGGTTACTGAAAGAACATATTAAGAATGGTTAATTTATATTACACCACTCCCCCATTTTGACCTGCTTAAACCTACAGTTCCCAGAATGCACTTCTGCAGCTCTGAGTTTTATCTGTCCTCACACCCCCCATTAAAACCCATCACAAATGGTTTCTCTGTTCAGTTTTTAGTCGCGCAGGAGAAAATGTTTAAAAACTTTAGAAAGCAGTGGCAACATCAGTTTATGTTTATCAGTTGAGCCACTTTCAACCAAAATAATTGGTGTTGTATAAAACTTTTACTCATATTTTCTCCAATCTCTCCTGGGACTTTATGAGACATCAAACCTCCACTTACCAAGTAGGGTCCAGAATCAGTAAACTGTTAGAACACAGCGATAATTCCCGTCTGGTGTCACTGCCATCCCAATCTGATCTCTGTACATCCACACAACATGCTTGTGATGCTGCATGTGTCAGGGCGAGGCAAAGGGAACTGCAGTCGGACTTTACCAGGAAAAGTCAAATGAAGCTCATTAAAAAAAAAAAACCCACAATAATTAATTTTAAGCCTTTGGCTTCACTGACAAACAAGGTGAGTATTTTTTTTTACTTTTTTTGTCAAAGTGCAGCAGCAGAGGATGAGCTGGAAAACACTAACAGTCTCAGATCTCCATCTCAGAGGATATGATCAGCAGAGCAGCAGGAGGTTTGATGAAGAGAGGGCACTGATAAGAAAAACTCCTATTATCATCTTTTTTTTTCTTCAAGTCTACATACTTTAACATTATTTAACCGTAGAAATATATAAATATTAAAAAAATGTCATTTCATGTTAGAGCTCTGCCCCATTCAGGACTTAAGGAACTTTGTGTAGAAAAGCTGAAGAGGACTGGGATATTTGGCTGTTTAGAAGCTGTCTGTCTCTGAGTGAGTTGGGTTAGCTGTGTGGCAAGCAGGTGAAAGAGCATTTATTAGCCTGGAACTGTGTAACAGTCATTATCAACGCTGACCTGATGAGATGCTTCCCTTCTTACTATTCATCAGAGCCAGAGCAGGCTAGGTCAGAGGAAGCGCATCTTCAGAGTGAACCCACACCGCTACAGGACCCGGGGGCAGGGAGGGGTGATGACTGAGGGCAGGCTGGGGGACCATCATGATGTGGGCATGTTCTGGTTCTGGTATATGGATGCTTTGTCTTTCAAGAGGGCCAGACACAGATGACAGCTCCAACTTCCTGAGAGTGAGAAGAGAAATTCAAGAAAAATCAGAGTGAAAAGGATTTTAGCTCATTTTATATTTGTATTTATGTTTGTTGTTTTTAATCAATATTTTGTTTTAAATTATATTTCTTTACAGTGCTTCCTCCAATGGATCCTCTCTGAGTTGGCTGCTGTTAAGTCAGATTTCTTAAATTGACTACATTCTGGAACTTCTTTTTTTATTTTTTTTTGCTCCAGTGACCAGCAAGTGACACATAAAGATCTATTTTGGGGACTGATTGTATGATGATGATGATTAATGCATATGTATATTTTTGTATTTATGAAGTACTGCATAAATTTGTCATTTTTAGACAAAAAATAACCCAGACAATTAGAAAACTCATGGAAAAAGGTCCAGCTGTTTTATGAAACTCTGCACAAATCTTGAGTTACTTTAAAAAGAAAAAAAACTAAACTTTTTTCCATATCAGAATTTTATTAGCTGTTGGCAGGTTGCAAAATAGAATATGTTTTTTTCTGTAAGTGTTAATAAACTTTCAGATGTTTTGGGTGACTCATTTCAATTGGAAACAACTAAGTGTAAAAAGTAAAATTTTAACAGTTGTCACACAACTGGGTGTGCAAAATGTGTTCTCTGCATTTGACCCAAACCCTGACACCACCAACGCATCGCCCTAAATGAAGGTCCAGCAGAGAGGGAGTGGGTCTCTCTTTGGTATGACCTAACCCTGAATTTAAACTATTGACTGTATATGAGAACTGGAGTGAGTAACCCCTCCCCCTTGGCATTCCAAACAGGAAGTAACCACCTGTTCCAATAAGCCGAAACCCCATAAACTTCTATAGGGAAATAAACAGTGATTATTAAGTCATTCTCTGTAACCATTCTTGCTCGTATACTTTTAACATGTTCTTGCAAATTCTATTTTTTTTTCACGTTTTTTTTCTGTAGCTCAAGTTATTAAAGTTATAAACTGGTCAATCAGTTGCCTGAATAAAATTATGTGGTCTTACGTTGAACGTTCAAAACGTTTGACAGATTCTCCTGAGCTCGCTTTCAAGTGGTAGGGGTGTGGCGTTCCAACAAGCTCTCCTGATTGGCCAGAGTGGTTGCCATAGAAATGACGGCTCAGACGAACTGCTTACCGATGTCGTCTGGTTCCAACATGGCGGTCTTCATATCACGAATAAATGGCGACTGAATTGGCTTAATTTGATTGGAGCCAGAAGTAAATCATTTCCTATGCGTGATGTCACACTCACTCTGTCCAGTTCTCATATGCAGTCAATGATTTGAACTCACAGCTTCCCAGTCCCATGGCAGACACTTTCACTAGGCCACACACTGGGTTTCATTTAAGAAAATATGCCGTCTTTTTTATCTTTGACTCGTAAAATCGACAAATAAATGAAAGTCTTTCAGCGTTGCAGACTCACCCTCTGGAGGCTCGGACATGGGGGGGTTCAGACAGTACATGTGATAGCCTCTGTCGCAGTCGTCACAGAACAGGAGCTGATCCTGGACAACCACAGATAGAAAAACAGATGAGCCCCTCCACCTTATTCACTCCAAGCTTTTAGGTTTTTTTGACAAATGTTTCAATTCTGTAAAGACATTTGTGTCCCTAAAGTTACAAAGAGACACATTTGGAACATTTTTTTTATTTAACTTTCTATTGAAATGACCCTAAACTCAAACTACGGAGAAAAAAAAAGGTTTGATAAACTAAGAAAAAAAAAGCTTAATATTACAGAAGCTAAAAACTCCTGCAGAGAAACTCACGTCATTCTCTGAAGTGCCGCACATGTTGCAGCATTTGCACTCTATACACTGCCAGCGATACGTCTTCACGGCGGCCATCATCACCGGAGTAAACTGCAGGCAGGACGGGTGGCCTACATCAAAGAAAATATGGACACCTATTCAACCTTCTGCACAGAAAACATTTTAACTATTTATGTTATAACTGTAAATAAGATCAGCCCACCTGAGCGTCCACAGTCGGAGCAGGACACCAGCTCCTCTGACTGTCCCGTCTTGTGATTGGTTTTGGAGTCTCCCAGACAGAAATCGCAGTAGTTATTGGGCAGCGCCAGACCGTCCGGACCTTTCTTGGGAGCTGGTTGGAAACATTCGAATCCCGTCAGCTGGTTTAAAAACTCCTCAAGCGTCAGAAAGCAGCGCTGCTGGCGCCTTACTCTTTGGCTCATTGGGCGGCGGCAGGGCGGGTTCGCTCATGTCCAGGTCGTCCTTCTCCTCGCCTTCCTCCTCGGCCAGGTGGGAGTGAGCGTAATGGTAGCTGAGGCCTGGACGGTTCTTGTAACGCTTCCCACACACTGCAGAAGAAATGGAGATGAATTGGGATGAGCAGGAAAACCAACAAACACTGAAAGGATGGATTTGTAACCATGGAAACCACAAGTTTTCTTTAGTTCATAATTAAAAGATGTCTAAGATAAAACAGAAAAAATGTAAAAAACTGCTCTAAGGCAGCATTTTAAACGAAAAACAAACTTTGAAAGACATTTTATCAATCAGAAACACTTTTTTTGTCTTAATTCAAACATAAATGAGACGGTTGGAGAAGGATTCTGAAGAACAAACATCTCTCTGTGAGGCTGCTGTTGTGGGGGTGTGAGGTTTGTCATGAGATAGTGCTCAGCGATGTCACTTCCTCTTTCACTTCCACAAAAGCTCAGCTCCTCATTTCCTCTAACTAACTGTGTTGCGCCATCTTTCCTGTAGAAGGAGGCTAAAGCAGCAGAAGTACAGACAGATAGCAGACATGCGGCAAACTCAGAGAACATGCAGCGCGGGAAAATGATGACGAGGGACAAAAACATTTTGAATGCGATCACACATCGAGACATGAGGGAAAAGTGAGGAACGCCAAAAGGGGACTTTCAGTCTTTTCTGAAACAGGGAAGTCTCTTACAGAAAACGGGATTTGGTTATAACTAAACAAAAAGTTTTAGGAGAAATAAAACGTAGAAGCTTTGACTGAACAGAGCAAAGGGCATCAACGTTAAACGGGGAGAGGTGGACAAGCAGGCTAGAGAGAAAAATAGAAATATACCTCTTTCAGAAGGTTTGGAAATGTGCTTCTGTTTGAGAGTGTCTGGAAGATAGAAGGGACAGAAGAGAGCACAGACACCAGCTGAAAGCGAAACCGATTCACATAGAAGAAAAACACACGAATGGAATCAGCAGGAAGGAGTGGAAGAGATGGCCACACCCACCCACGGAGGAGGTCAATTAAAACGTGTGACATCAGAATTAGTTTTATAAAACTGAAAACTTTAGAGGAAGGGATGAGAGTGTAACAGAAAATGCTTTTTGGTAAAATGGAACCGCTCAGATTGAGATGACGGAGGGTTTGGCGTGACTCACTGTCGCAGGCGTACGGCTTGTCCCGGTCCTCCAGCGCCGCCGTGTCCAGCTTCTTCCGGCTGCTTCCGACCCCGCGGCCCTGCGGACACACCTGGCATCAGCCGGGAAACACCAGCAGCAGCAGCTGAGGCTGAGCAGATTCCTACCTTTCCTTTCCCTTTGCCCCTTCTCTTAGGCGTGTCTTCTTCATAGTCTTCATCATCCAGGTCATCCAGGAAGTCGTCTGGCTCGAGGATTCTCTGGTAAATTAGATTAGTCAAAATGATTATTACTTTATGACATTTTTCTAAGAGAAAACTTCAGATAAAAACAAAAAAGTTAGGGGAAAAACCTTTCTAATGCGAGACGCCGGGTTCAGGCTGCCCGTGTAATCGCTCTGGTTTGAATCCTCCTCCGATCCGCGGAGATCTGCAGCAGTTCGTTTTTCCAGGGAATCCCCCTTTAGCAGCGCCTCCAGGCTGCTGCCGTCTGACGACAGCAAAGCGTCCTTCTTCAGCCCTAAATCCAGCTCTGAGAGGCAAAAAGGTTTAAAAAATATATCCTGGTTACTTAAAATGTTTTTTTTTAAATTGATCATTCCTGCAACTTCAAACTTTGACAGGATGAACGGAGCAACACTGAAGCACCTGACTTTACAGGAGGGAAGATCAGCCGAGGATCCTCCGGAGGATGATGAGATCTGCGTTTCTTCCTCCACCTCCTGGCTGGATACGTGTAGAGTTGTCCTGGTGCCACGCCTGCACAGAACATCCTGATGTAACTCACAAATCCAATTCATTAAGTTCATTTCTGTACAAAATGATAAAAGAAAGATCAAACCAGACAGAACTTCTTTGGATTTCTCATGTCTTTTAAGTGTTGTTTTGGCCCGCAGCAGTCCTGGACTACAAGGACCTTACTGTTTTTGCAATTCTCCTTTGTTAATGTGTGTTGAAGTGAAAACTTCACCACCAGCACAAACTCAAAAACTCAACAAAATTTCCATGGATACCTAGTTCTTAGTAAAATCGGTGACATTAGTGTGTAACACCCAGTTAAAGTAAGTCAAAAGGGAGGGGGCAGCGATGGCAGGAGCAGGATGGAACGGTTACTTGATGTTCAGCACAGGTGTGCTCTCTGATACGCCTCACCTGGTCCTCTATGCCTCTTCTCCATCCAGATGTAGCAGTTGCTCTGAGCCACGCCGGTCTGAGAGTCCAGGAACGGCATGCGGACGCTCCTCTCCGCGCACAGCCGGGCATTGTAGTTGTGACACTGCTCCAGGGCGTCTCTGTAGTACTGCTCTCCCAAACTGACAGAAGCACAGAGGCAGGCAGGTCTTTGAGTGTACCTCCACATTACCACAGGAAGCAGCTAAAGCAGGAGGCTCTTTTGTTGAAAGATCAAAAACTACACATCAATAGAAGGAATACATGTAGTGTGAGAGCTAATAATTACTTCAAAATTTTCAGTAGAGTTAGGAATGTATAAGCTACAGACTTCCAACAGACATCTCAGTCTTCAAAGGCTTCAGTTCAAAGAAGGAAGCAAAGAATGAAAACAAACGGTCTTATCACAGAGCGCCCCAGAGCTTTTCGTTTAAGACGCATCAATTCCGATTATGGAAAAAACAAAGGAGATTTATGAACAGATTATAAATAAAATAAGAAATTGTGTATACTTGAATAGTATTTTTCTACTTTTATTTAACGTTTAGGAGCAAATCGGACCACTAAGAGGAATGAGGGGTTCAGCGTCTTGCCCAAAGACACTGACAAATGGGCAGGCAAAGTGGGAACTGAACCTGAGACCTTTCAAACGAAGATTGACCACTCTACCTCAGTCATTACGATTTTTTTCGGGTCATCATTTTGATATCAATAAGCCCTAATAAAATATTATATTCAGTTTGGAACTGTCTCTATTTGAATGAAGAGGATTGATATCTTACTGCTCCTCTAAACTTAAAACTTATTTAACCGTTAATCCTCTCAGAGCCAAATTTACTTAAAAAATACAATTCCCAGAGTCACGTCCATTTATATTTGCTGCCATTGAAAATCCTCAAATGTCCTCTGTAGACACCAAAATGATTTGATTTAGTATCATGCAGTAGTTGGGAGGTTTAGAAATGTCCTCAACAGACGACAAATGAGAATTTCTGGTTTTCAGGAGGATAAAATACATTCTACAACTCTGGTCTTGAAAGGGTTAACACATGCATCTCCATGCAGCTGTTGCACCATCATGTTCTGTTCCTGTTCTATGTACAGAGCTGAAAATGCTCAAGTATTTTTAGCCAATTCTTCAGAAATACAACTTTATGTGCATCCATAAAGCTGATCAAACTACAAAAAATGGTTTGTTTATCATTTGCAAGAAATGTGATGAACCACAAATATTAGTTTTGCATATTAGAAAAATAGTATTTTCTATATTTATGCAAAGAAAATACAATATAGTTACTTAAAATACTTGATATCTCTTTGATAAAATAGTGGTTAAGAATAATGTATTAATAACATGTGTTTATAATTATTGTTAATAATAATATTTATCAATTTATGAATTCATATTTAAATCTTAACTAAATTAATTTTTCTTTGAAATATTTTTTTCTTGTTTTTGTTTTTCAACGTTATTTTTTGAAGTCCCCCCCAAGAATATGTCCTTATTTAATTTAACTTGACGAATCACAAATGTGTATTTTTTTATTTTTATTTTTACTATCTGCAGGGGGATTCAAATATAACAAAATCTGGATTTACTCTAAAACTTGTATAAACTTTTCGTTTAAAGTGTTGTGTTTAAACCCCCGTGTCCGTGTCTCTGGAGGTGACATGCCGTCACCGGGCTTCACTCACAGCGGAAACGGAGGCGCGTTCGGGGCAGACATGTCACTTCCATTTAACCACCGGCCTGAACCCAGGCGAAGGTTATCAGAGCGGCTTTTTATAAAGCCAGCGAGTCCTGTTAGAGGGCAGCTTTTCATTCATTTCAGAGTAAAAGTCAAAGCCGACAGTGACATGACTGTTTAGCAAACAAGCTAGCCCGCGAGCTCCTCTGGACTCCATCGTTAGCATAGCAGGTTAGCTAAAAAGCCCACAACAACTAACCTCGGTCATAATAATTCTCTTTCCAGCGATGTTACTCGCGGTGTTCAACCTTACCAGTGACATGTTATAGAAAGGTCAGCTGCGTGTTGGTAACTTACACTTCCATTCCAGGATGTGAACAGACACGGCGCTCCAACTCTGCCGCCTACCCGAACCGAGTCAGTCAAACAGGTTGCTAAGCTAACTAGCTTACAATGTGGCCGAACCGCCGTATGGACACAATTCAGCGTGTCACCTGCGCAGGTGAAACGTGTTGACAGAAGTCCGGCACTTACAGTTTGACAACATTCTCAACAACAGCTGCCATCTTGCTTCAATACGCTGGTAAAGTGGCTGCCGGGTAATGTGTACCCGAGTCTGGACTTGTAGGCGGTGAGGTCAAGGTTGAACACAGGCTCCTCCTACTGGCTATATCAGTAACTACACATGGATATTTTTGTGAGGCAACAACTTAGCACAATTTTGAGCAAATTATTGATTTGTTGTGACAAATCTTTTTATTTTCTTTTTTCTTTAAGAAGTGACTTATTTTGAAATGATAAAATTGATCTGGTTAACTTAACCCACACCAACAGCTTATTCTATCTTTGATTCTTACTAGGTTTTCACTGGATTAAACGTTTCAGGTCTGTAGGAACAAGTCATATTAGAAACGTAACTTAAAAAAAAAACTCACCTTTTTATCTCTGCAATGAGATCCAAAGATGACTCGCCTATTTTAAAAGCAAAGGAAGTAACAAGCCCACATTATGACTCTGCCTCCATCAAAAAAGGACATTCTCTTAATTAAATAATGAGTGTAGAATCCTCCATATTGTCGATATACTTTGACCAGACTCTGGGTTTATTGTTTGATATGACATTCCTTCACATGTTAAACACATGTTCAGAGCATGTGTTGTTGACACCAGCTCAAATGGGCCTGACGGTGAAGGGCAGCTCTGTGAGGCTGGTGAAGGGATGCGTGCAGTCTGCTCTGGAATGTGGGGATACTAAAAGCTCAAATCAAGAGTTTAAAGGTTACATCAGCATTGAGCAAATTTTTTCCTGGGTGCAATATGCTTTGTTTTTCACTCCGCATGTGCATTTTCCTTACAAATGTGGCGATAAACACAAATCTTCAACTCATAAATGTTCTCCTTGAATACGTTTATGGGAAATTATGAAAAATTAAAACTAGTTTTTTTGTTTTTATGAACATTTGAGCATGTCTTATATATATACAAAAAAAACATTCACGCCTGTTGGACCTTATAAGGTTTCATAATCAGACAATGAAATGTTGAGAACAAAATAGGGCAACTTGATTCCCAATCCACAGACCATATTTCATGTTTAAAACCAGTTAAGTTACACTGTATTCTCATGTTATACATTTAGATATTAATATAACCCATTTATAAATAGTTTATCCTTATTTTGAATGATACATTCTGCCTGCTGACTTTTGGTGCCCACGTTAAAGACAAGTGAGCTCAGAGAAGCTTTTGTGTTTTAAATGGGCGGGGGCCTAAAGGAAAATGGTTTTAATGTCAGATTTTCCCCCTTTTGTGGTAATCTGAATACTTACCTCCAGCTAAGTGACATAGAAGCCCAAACATTTCCTCCAAACCAGGGAAATTATGAGTCAGAGCAGCTCATAACACACCTGCTGAAGGCTAGAAGTGACAAAAAGACATTTTTTGTAGAATATTATTGGAGTGAAACTATATATGAACAATTATATCTAAAAATTAATATTAGCGACTTGCAGAAAGCTAAAGCTAAGATTCAAACTTATTTTTTTCTTGAAAAATATGATAAAATAGAGAAAATAATTATTAAAAAGAGGAGTTATAATTTTAGATTACAAAATATTCTACACACTAACATTTACATACATATATATATATATATATATATATAATCTGAGTTAGTGGAAACACATTTTTCAAGTGTTACTTTCAAATATTTTTGTAAAACTTAAGAATACAAGATTCTTTTTCAAACAAAGTAATGAGAATACTGAAGGGGTGACAACATTTTCAAACTCAAAAATGATCCATCACACTTTGATTAAACCGTTTTTTTTTATTATTCCTAATATTAGATGTAGATACACAAGTCAACAAACAGTTTTAATTTGTAATGAAAATGCTCCACAGCACACTGACATCATGTGGAAGGGTCTGCTTCAACAGACACATACCTGAAAATGGACAGCAGTTGAGATTTTTGCAATAAATCGCATTAGTAACAGCAGTAGTAACAATAGTAGCAATAATGATCATAATAGCATTAATAATAGTAATGATAGTACCAACTATGAATCACAGAGTAGGAACATACATTTGTCCAAAGGAATGAGGGATGAAGGGAGGACAGGCTTCTTAAACGCTGCAAGACAGACCACTGAAGAAGAAAAAAAATACAAGAAAAGATCCCGTCTTCTTCTAAAATAGGAAGCTCAAAACCCCACCAGTCTGTTTTCACTCAAATCTACCACTACACATGGAAAAGCGGCTTTGTTTTCTTCATGAAGTAGAACCACAAACTGATGTCTCTGACATTGATACTTCCCATTTTGTGGTTGAAGATTACCAGGAGCACCAAAGTGACTCAAAATGATGCAACATCACATCACAGCCAGCTGGGGGCGCTCCTGCAAGCCCCGGGCTGCCAGGGTCAGAAGGCTGTACTACTGCGTGAGGGTCTATCCAGAGCCTGTGGAGAGTATGTCAAGTACCAGAAATGTTTTTGCTTCATGTGACCAATTTGGCCAAAGTAGTTGAAATTGTTCACATTCAATGAGCTGTTAGGAAAACCGTGTGACCTCCGAGTGCCGCCATCGACTGAGGTCAAAGGAGGAGGAATGACCTCTCCGTCTGAAACGGCGCCGGCTTCCACGTTGCATCTGAGCTGCAGGTGCAAAAGTGAAACCAGGAGCTCTGTTAAAACACCTGGGACGCTAAACCCCCCTGCAGACGGAGCAAGTCCGAGCACGTCTAGAGAGAGCGGCGCCGCCAACTGACCCAAACGTCAACATCGTCCGCGTGGACATTTCGACACGTCTCTTCTTCGATTCTTTAAACTGAGCGGGAAGGGGGAAATTTAAGGCCGGCAGTTCAGCGGTCCCCACATTCCCATGAGGAAACTCTCAAACATCCATTCGCTTAACACCAACATATGATCAGATTTCGGAATTCTGCTGCTTCCTCACGCGATTCGGAAGTGAAATCATGCCGTAGTCTACATTCACAAGTTAGTGTTTATGCCCTTTTTATCATTAAATATGTATAGCATGAGATCATTGAAGAAATAAAGAAAGTGTTGAGCTGACTGACTAAACCTTCAGGCTTTAAAACTGGCAAGCGCTTTAAAAAAATGACTGAATTCTTGAGGTGTTCTCTCTTTAGAAGAAGAAGACAGCAGATGGCAATGATTGGACAGAAACATGTCTAAACTGATGTCATGCCAAGAGCAAAAAAAAAAAAAAAAAAAGCTCTTCAAGAAAAATTCACACCTTTTTCTTATCTGCCATCGCTTCTGTGCAGAGCTTCCCACATGTTCAGAATCTCACTGACATATACTGGGACATTGCCAAACTGCACATATAGAACATTCACATTTGACTATAAGAACACTTCCTTTGAGACCAGTTTCATAGAGGTGGGGTTGTGGAAGAAAATCAAAAATAAAGATTCTGGGTAAATGTGTGCATTCCTCACCGCCCATCCAGCATCACTTCCACATCACTCACTTCACCTGTAACCTGATCTGTCAGCTGATCATCGCTTTTCCTGCATCTCTGCTGCCTGCTTTGAAAAAAATAAAAGGCTTTTAAAATTATCTACAGACCGCCCACAAACCCTCACACCAGGAAATTAAAAAAAAAAAAAAAACGTGATTTTTATGACTGCAAGAAAAAAAATTTGGAGGATTAGGATTTGAATTTGTGTTTATCTGGTCTGGGTCAGAATTTGAGCGCTTAAAAAAAGAAAAAGGAAAGCTCCAACCGTCTGACCGTGAATGATAAAGAACAAATAAACATGCAAAAATCCACAGCACCACAACTCACACACACACGCTCACACACTAGAAAACTAATCTCTGCTTTGTACAGAAAAAAGCTGAAAATCAAGCAGAAAAGAAAATCACTCAAAAATCAAAAACAGGCAAAATTAGAGGTAAAATAAAAATGAAACCACTTATTAAATATTTATATAACATTTTTCCAATGAAACTTAATGCACACAGCTATAAACTGAGCTTTAGTTTGGTTGTGAAAAACCTCAAAAACATTCCTTCCAAAAAAAGAAAGAAAAACACGTATAAGGGTAATAAGCGCAATGTCTTCCACTACTGGATACAAACTCGTTTTCTTCCACAACATCCGCCAAGATTATCTACCAGTTAGTTTGTTTGTTTCAAACCAACAATTGCAAAATATAAATAGTAAGAATATTAAGTGGAATATTAACATCAAAACCAAGAACGTAAGAAGAGATGAGTGAAGCGGTTCGTTTAGGAAGAGCGGGCCGGCGTCCGGCGTCTTCTAGTTAAGACTCACGGAGGAGTAGTTGGTGGACCGGAGCTGAGCTGCTGAACAACCACGCCGTCACTGACTCTGACTGACGAGCTAGTCTGAAACAGATTCTCAGGGTTGGAGAAGACTGCAGACACAGGTGAAATATGGACTGAGTGAACAACGCAGAAGGAGAGAATCAAAGAAGAGAAAAGGAAAACAGGAGTTTTCTGTGTGGGGGTTCCTCAGGGCCTTGCACTGAGAGCAGTGTGTTTCTGTAACCTGTGTGCATTTTCATTTCTGTCCCTTTTTTTATGTTGCCAAGTGTTTTATTTCTTCTTTCCAAAAAAGCTGAACCTCTTCTCGCGGTCCTTTTCTTTGCCGTCTTTGTTGCGAAGGGTGACGCTGCCGGTTTCGCCGGAGCTCGGGGAGATGGGGGGCATCGTCATAGCACGGCTGAGCGCCCGCGGGCCTCCGGGCGAGTCCTGGGATCCTGTAGGGATGGAGCGCCGGATGGATTGTATCCAGGAATTCATTTCCACCTTAAAACAGAGAAGACTCCATTAATTTATGACACATTTCTATGTTTGGTTTTTTTATTGATTCGGGACTATTTTAACTGTACATCTTACCTCATCCTTAGCTTGGAATAGATATTCTTTCCCGTTTTCAAGCCTGAGAACACACAGCACGAGGATTAAGCAGTTATACTTAGTATTTTAAGAACCTCTTTTGTCTTTCGGCGTCTCGCTTGCTAAGCATCTAACCTGAGCTTGAACACGTGTTTCCTCTTTTTGTAGTCGTTGGCTACTTCACACACGGCCTCCTCCAAGCTGAAGGGCACCTCTCCGTGGTACGGGATGCCACTGCTGACACTCTTGTTGTCTTTGTAGAAACCGAGGTATCCTCTCTTCAGGACGCAGTACACGTTCTGCCAGGATCTAGGGAGAAAAAAACAGTCTCAGAAATAATGATCTTATAATTTGATTCTGTGTAACCAAATCAAGGCTTATAGAAGTCTCTCTTAAGACTAGATGAGTGATAATAAAGTACAGCAGGAGTCAGCAACATGGGGGATGTGACAACAATGAGCACTTTATCCGTCATCTGTTTGTAAAAAAAAAAATCGTGTTTGAGTGACAATTCTTGCAATACATTTTTTCCCCCTGTTGCGTCATAAGAAAAGGTCCATTCACGCTGCCCTGTTACTGTGACCCCGCCCACCTGTATAAATACTGCCACTTTTTTTAATAAATAAAAATAAGTTTCCCAGGGTGAAATTAAAACGTAATAATTTCCCTGTGTTCTGAAACTGTTGCTGGTGAGATGACAGGCGAGACGATATGAGCGTGCGCGTTTAGATGGAACGTGAGAAAAGGGTGAAGCTGATTCACGAGTAGTTGTACACCTTTATGACCACACAGCTGGGTTTTTTGGTCATGCTTTTGGTGTTGCAGCTGCTGACATTATGAAGTTATTAGTTCAGTTTGTTGAAAAAATAACCAAAAAATATCAGATTATACCCAGACTTTTTCTGTTCATGCAATAAAAGCAGCATCACAGAAATAACTTACTTTAAGTTACTCTGACCGTGTCCCGTAATGTACCAAAAGACAAATAAGCCATAAGTATTGGCTTTTTTTAAGTTAATGGTTGTCAAGTTCTTAGAGATATTGATGGTATTTTGTTCTGATGTATCCAATCCTATTACTGAAGGTATGAAATACCACAAATGTCGTACTTTTTGTTTAAAAAAAGAACATAGTTGAAATACTATTTCAACTTTGGCCTGTTTTCCTTCAACATTGTTATACATGCCGAAATATGTTTAAAGAGCTGCTGTTGTGAATTATTATTATTTGTTTTTTAGATATATTGTAAATGTTTTTGTATATCTTTGTATTTGAGTTCACACTACAGTTGGTGATGGCACAATTGTTAAGAAGAGAATTTAGATTTGGCACTTCATGTCATAAGTGCCGCTGACCCCTTACAGTCTGTAAGTGATGCAGTGATCCATTCCTTCTGTCACGTTTATGTTCCCACAAGTTGCTTGAATGACAATTTGTGACGCTAAAATAGTAATTTAACAGGAAGTTTGACAACTTGACTTAGACATCCAATAATAATGAGATCATCGTCTGCCTCACCTGCTAGCTGCCTTTTTGTTGTGGGACTCCATCTCCTGCTTTCGGCAGAGCATCCCCTCCATACATTCTGCGTCCGAGTCCGCTCCCCCTCTGCCAGGTAAGGTGGCGGACGCCTCCAGGCGAGAAGACGCCAGCCCGCTGTCCCGCCCCGGCCCATTGACCGACTCGGACTCTGAGCCCTGCAGGTCAAAGCAGGACACGGGTGGAGGTGAGGAGGTGGGACTGGGTGAACGGGTACAGAGCAGCCATAAATCCAAAGCCAGAGTCATGCTCGCCTCCACAGCTACTTGAGATCAGGTATAGCCATACAACAGAGCCAAGAACTCCCATTGACAGGACATTTTGTTTACTGTTTTGAATCATTTGAACTGAAAACAGAACCTCAAATGTCTACATATCCTAATGTTACAAAGGACCCAACAACCAGACGTGATGATGACAGAAACACAAACATCTACAGATCTAATTATTGCTTTTTTGTATATTTAGTACATTTTTAACAGCTAACAGTAACTCCAGATGACAAAACTCACAGGAACAGACAGCTACAGTCCAGGTACAATGACTGAGATAAGAAGCGTCACAGAAAAATCCACAGACTGTGTTCACAGAACTCATCACATGACGTCTGCTACAAAGACGCGTGGGTCGTTACTGTCCTCAAAGACGTCACAGCTAAAGGAGCTACACACAAAAACTCACTCCTGCCCTGCTCCACTGCAGCTCATTGACAGCAGCCGCCTGCAGCACATTCGACTCATGAGACAAGCCGCCGTGAATCTGCATCATGCCTTTCACAGAGCAATGAATAAAGCAATGACTGCTGTGTGACAGGAGCAACAGAGGCGATGCAGTTGACCAGGAGCTGAGCGGAGGCTGCAGGACGGGGTTGTGGGTGGGGGGAGTGGTTGCTACAAAGCCAACCGAGGCTCAGTACTCACTCGCTCCGGCTGCTTTGGCTTAAACACACGTTTAGGCTCTGATTTCTTTCCCACTGACAACGACAGCGATAATGACTGCTGGTAAAAATGCAATGAGAAACCGTTAAAAATCTCCATCAGTGGCAAAAATTCACATGTTTATTCAAGCCCCCCTTCCTCCTCCTCCTTAAACACACTAAAGAAAATAGCTGTTCTTGTTGATGCCTCCTTTCATCTGCCACTGAGGAGATTCACTCAAAAGAAGGAAAATAAAAACACAAAAATTACATTACATGCATGAAATTTAACCATAACTCCTTATATGCCAGTGCAGTCGCCCAGAGACAGACATTTTGCTGGCATATTATTTTAAGTAAATATTTTTCAAGATGTAAAATAAAAAAAAATATATTAAAAAACCAAACTTGAGCAAGTAAATGTAAAGCAGATTCAGCCTATGTGCTTCGGAAGGGAGACAATCAGAAAGATTTACACCAAACACCTGAAACATATGTTAAAATAGTGTGCTTTATTTTGAAAGACTATAAAAAAAAACCTGTGGAATGTTTAAATGGAAATGGAATAGTATTTTTATCCTAGTTTAACGTATTAAAACAAAACAGTAGTAAACAAGCAAAACAATAATTTAAATGCAACTTTACAATAGTTAGAGAATATATGAGCATGTTAGTTGTTAAATGACTCACCTGAGATGTGTCGTTGTCGCTGTGTAATCCATTCACTGGCACGGACTGATTAAGTGTAGTTTGGTCCAAACTGGTTCTATGTTTGAGAGGAAACTAGTTACTAAATAACAGAAGATTGAGATAAAACTATGCAAAAGTAACTTGTCTTTTTCTGTCTATACCTGGCTTCAGAATCATTTGCCTGAGTTTCTGCTTTAGATGGTGTCACCTCCTCCGCTGGTGGGGGTGTGGGGGGCCTTCGAGCTCTCTCTTCTTCCTCTCGCCTCCTCTGTAACTCCTGCTCCTCGAGCTTAAGCAAAAGAGAAGCAAGATTACAACCAGCAAGTCAGCCCAATCTGCGAGAACTGTAGAAAAAACGTACTGTTGTGAGTTTCTCCAGCAGCAGAAAGCGTTCCTCCCAAGCTGTCGCCAGCTTCTCAAAGGCTTCGTGGCGTTTGATGAGGCTTTCGACTTCATCTACATTTGTGCCCAGTTCAGCAGCGCGCACGAGAGGCTCCTGACCTGCCAGCCACGACTCTGCCACAGATGCATCCCGCCCAAACTGCAGCACCTCCAACACTGACAAAATCCACAACAGAACACAATCAGTTCAATTGATAAACTCCACAAGTAGATTCCAAAAACATGAAGTTCCAACAATTGGATTATAAAGAACACAGATTATGTAGCCCTCCAGAGCCATTTTCCAAAAAGGATCACATGCTGCACTGTCTTTGCATGATAGTGAATTTATCATTTACAATTCAAAACAGTTCCATTAAATATTTATATTTTTGTATTCAGTGTCAGTGAGCTGTTTTTAATATTTGATACATTAAAAAAAGGCAAGAATTTTTTTTAAGAAAAAACAATGCAATTAAACAATAAACAATTATTGATTCCAAATGTATAAATGTATTTTTATTTAATTTATAACCTATGAGCTTCTATTTTTTGAAAAAAAAAAAAATATTACATTGTTTTTATTCCATCAACTCCATCATTAAAAAAACTCTAAATTAAGTTAGGTTTGCAAACCTATTTGTAAATGATTCATCTTGTCCTGCCACTTCTTGTTGATCTCATCCCTCCTTTCCTGCAGCTGAGTGAGTTTCTCTCGGATCTGTGGATGATGGAGAAAGGACAGGCTTGAGTCCTAAAGCAGGAAGACCGTAATGATCGCATGTTTTTGTATGATGGCTCAATTCAAAACTTTAAATTACCTCATCAGCTGCATAATGACTTTTGTTGATTAGGGCATTTCCCATATCAATACTGGCAGTGAAGCTGTCTGCTCTGGTATCGATCTCTGATTTTATATCTTGATGATTAGCAATGACCAACTCTGCAGAGGAGACGTCCCTATAAGCAAACAGAGGACACACATTCAGATGTGAGGCTTTGTTCATTATTGCAACAGGAAGGGGGGTTTTACCTGGGGCTGTCGTGTGCATCGATCTGCAGGTTAACACCGTCCATCCAGAGCATGAGATCTCGCACCGCGTTGAGGAAACGGAACTTCTCCACAGTGTCCTGCAGCAGGAGCCTGCGGGCCTGACACGCCTCCTGCAGAGCCTCCCAGGCGGAGCTCACAGCGTGCTCACTCCTGTGAATGTCATCTGCTTTCTCACCAGCATAGGCTTTCTGCAGCCTCGCAGCATCATCCTGCACCTGGTTCACCTGAGAGTTCAACCAGAGGGGGGGAAAGTGTTACATGTTCCACTTTACAGCTCCACATTTCTGTTTCGGTTACCCACCTGCCAGCTGAGGGCCTGGATGTCATTTTCTAAAGTTTGGTGTTGTCTGTGTAGATGCTTGACGGTGTTCAGGTCACGACCGAGGTCTGCAGGAAGAGTCTCGCGCTTCTCCTTCACACGTCCCAGCACCTCCATGGCGTCTTGGTGGAACCGGTGCAGCTCGTAGGAGGCTGCCAGCATTTGCGTGCGTGTGTCTATGAGCTCCAGCAGGTCGGCCCAGGCCTCGTTTAAGCCGTCCTTCCACTCGGCCACACTGGCGTTCTCCGGGTGGCCAGATTCGATGAGGTCATCTGCTAATGCATTTACGCCATCCACACGTTCTTGGCCAATAGTGCTGGTGTCACGAGCAAACTCACGGAACTTGTCCCTCAGCATCTGCATGGGGAAAAAATAAGAAATTAAAGAAAAACATTCAGTTTTTAAAGTTTTTGTGTCTGTAAAGCTGTTAAAAAAGAATCCACTCACAGAGACATGTTCATAGTCCTGTCCCAGCTCGTGGGAGCCAGCAACCACCTCCCTCTCAGCAATCCACTGTTCCAGGTCATCGACCTCACGCTTGAGTTGGGTGAGCCGCAGCCTTTCCTGGAGCCGTCCACGCCGCTCCTCTGCAAGGTCCTTCAGACCTGCATAGAGCTTGTCCACCTGAGCTTGTCGTAGGGTGATTCTCTCACTGGTAAATAAAAAAACAAAATTTAGATTGATCAGTCTTTGAAGACATGTTCCACCTATGATTCTCTGAACTTGAATGTCCGACCTCTCCGGGTGTTCATTTGTGACCATGAGGCGACTGCTGTTGGCCAGCTGGTGGATCGTTTGGGCGTAGTCTTCCAGGGTTTGTTCCAGGATCTGGTGCTTCTTCACCATGACGAGAGCGCTTTGTTCATCCTGGAAGATGAACAGGAAGTTACAGTCGGTTGTTATAGAGAGCTGTTCTCTGTCCTTATTCATTTCAGGTCACCTTGGCCTTTTCCTCTGACATCATGTGCAGCTCTTGCTCTCCCATCCAGGCTTCTGCCTCAGCAGCGTCAGCATAGAACTGCTGTGCCCGCCTGGCCTCTAGCAAACGTGTGTTGCGGTTGTCCGTCTCTGAAATCAGCTGGTCCCACAGATCCCTCAGCTCTGCAAGCCGCTCCTCCAGAAGAGCCTGTCTCTCCCCATCAACCTGGCTCTGAGTCTCGGCTCGTTTGAGGATGTCATCGATGCGAGGCTGATGGCCTTGGATCTCCTTCTGCAGCGTCTGATTTCCAGCAAATGGCACACTCAGTACAGGAAAGACCCTAAACTAACCTTGTAGCTTAGGATGGCATCTATAACTTGTTTCTATCGTCTACCTGATTCTTCTTGATCAGCAGCTGAACAGTAGGAAGGTCTTTTCCATGCTCTGTAGAAGTTGCCAAGGGCATCCGCTCTGTGATCCACAGCTTAGACAAAAACAGAAGGAAACATTTTACTCACAAACTCAAAATAAGTTTAATTTATTCCTTTGTTGATGGAGCTGCTAGGAAAATCCTCACTATTTCATCTTCCAGGTCTCTGTTGAACTGATGGGCCTCTTTGGAGGTGAGTAGCTTCTGTTTCCTGAGCTGCAGAGGCTGCTGAAGGTTTGAGAAGCTGTCAGTGACTTGTCTCTGCTGACCGTCGATTTCTGTCAGCCCAGCATCCTCCTGGGACAGAGCGAGAGCCTGAGCCTGCAGTGACTGCACCTCCTTCTCTCTGACCTCCATCTGATGCTCCAGCATCTATGCAGAGACAGAACATGCACACCATTACATCTATGAAGCTTATGACTGATTTTACTTTATTCTACAGACATCTTTATTGGCTTGAAAAAGTGCTAAACCCAACACCCCCTTAAAAAATAACCATAATTGTACCTGTTGTTTCTTAAGAAGGATGTTGACACTGGTTAAATCTTTTCCATAGTCATCACTGTGAAGCTGGCTCTCAAGGTTTTTCAGCCACACGTCAAGAGCGGAGCAGCTCTGTGTAAAAAGCTCCGCCCTGTTGGCATCAAACAAGCACTGAGCCTTGGTGCGGGTCGTGCCCTCTAGCTCCTCCCACTGACGCTGCAGGTCCTCCAGGGTCTGCTGGACCACAGGTTTCAGTTCAGGCTTCTCCACCACCAGCGCCTGACCCTCCTTTTTGAAGAAAAAAAGAGGATGGAAGTAAGAATCGTTGAACTGTTTCTCTGGAAATGTGTTTCAGCTGGTTTTGTCATAAAGTTGATGCACACAGCTATACTTAAACCTAACAACGTACTCACCTTATCGATCTTATCCAGCCAATCTTTGTTGGATGCCAGCTCTGCCATGAAGGCTTGGTGTTTCTGCCACTTGCTGTGCAGATTCCTGGCCTCATCATAAGACATATCCTGTGCTGTCAGCATCTTCTCGTTGATCCACAATGTGAGCTACAGAAAGACACAATATCCTTCGGTTCACCTTCTGTGGTCTGTCTGTCTTATAAAATCCATTCAATTCGCTAAATTTACATAAATCCCCAATTAAAAGTAGATTTTTGTTTCATTCTTTAATACTGGATGTGTTAAAAGTTTGAACTTATGGAGTTTAAACAAATATTTGTGTTCAACTGAGAAAATTGTAAAATGTGTATAGTGAGGAATTTTACAGCCTTAAACATCTATGATTACTGTAAAAAATAAAGATAACTACTTTGCAGATTCCATTTTTTGCTGATTACTTTCCACAATAGACAATAGATGTGTGTTATTCATAAAACAAAAGAAATCTGGTCTATTAAAGCACAAGGTAACATGTCTAAACTTACACTGTTATGGTTCATTAGACTTTCTGTTCAAAATTGACCATATTTTACCTCTTGTCCATCCTGGAGGAAGTGCTGAAGTTCACGGTTGTCCTTAAGCTTCGTCAGCAGCTCTTTTGCAGCTTCCTTATTCTTATTATGCCTAAAGAAAACCATAAAAAACAGCTTTATAAACATTACAAAGGCAAAGATATATATGTCTATTTTTTAGGGGAAGTCATTTCAGTTCTGACCTTTCCTGGATTGAATCCACTTTTTCTTGAATCTTATCAGAGTTTGCATTAGAGTCATTAATGAGGCGCCGTCCAGAATCCACTACACTATTAATCTTCTCCTCGCTGGCCTCTGTGGTAGTGAGGAAATCCTCATGCTTCTTAATGGCTTCTTCAGCTGCTTGAAGGTTGGTGGGCATCTCTGTGTGGTAGAGAACATACTCCTACACAGAGACAGAAATCTTACTTAAATTCTTCAGGCAAGTGAAAACTATCCCTTACATTTCATTGTATTTAAATATACAGCATGTACAGTGAACTATACACAAAAACATACATAAAGGGAAGTAAAAAGAGAAGCAAAAATCTTTGGGATTTTTGAAGAATGGAAAAATGCTCCGGCATCCATCCTGGGAAACACACATTTGCCCACACTGTGAAAGCAGAAGTCAGCCTCTCCCTGAAAAAGTGACCTAGCTGCAAACCAGGAACACAAGACAAAGTGCATTTCACTTCCTATAGGAAATCGTAGCTTCCAGAAGACACCTTCCAGATATAAAAAATGATTCATCAAAGTAATTCAATACAACCTGGAGACAGGCAGAGACAAAGACAAAAAAAACTCAGATAAAACTGAAAGTGAATCCTAAAAAATCTATTTCTCCATTCTGGATGAAAGTGGCTGTATAGACTGACAGCATCCCACTCTTTGTGGGAGTGTTTTTAACAGAAGGCACGTTATATACAGCTGTGGATAAAGTACAACTTTAGTTGCCCACATGTGAGTGCATAACACAGCGAACCCAGAGAGGGTAAAGTGAGCAGGAAACATACAGATGGAGAGGCTGCAACATCCAAATATCCCTAAAGAACAGGCTGGAACAGAGCTTTAATTAAACAATGGAACTTTAAAACATTGTTAGCGAAATCAGATGACAGAATTAGCTTATATTTGCTCTCTGGCCAAGCTTTATTGTGACATTTTGTTTTACTAACCTGGCTGTTCAGGAAAGCTTCTGCCTGCTTTGCATCTCTCAGGAAATTCTGGAAGTCAAAGGCTTGAGCCAGCAGGCTGTGGCGGTTCTCCCACATGCGCCGTAACTCATGCCAACCAGTGTCCAACGCCTGGAGCCTCTGAGCCAAGAACATGTGCTGGGCATCTGTCTGACCCTGAGTGACCTCCTCGCCAACGGCACGCATCTTCTCATAGTCCTCCTTATAGTTGTCAACTTCGTTCTTGATGCTCTCGTGTTGGGCGAGCAAACTCTCCGCCTCGGGCAGTGACGTGGGAATGTCTTCTGAGGCCACGGCCGTCTGCGTACGCGACAGCCAGGACTGGAAATCATCGAGGTCTCGGAGGAAGCCCTGAAGTTTGCTGGCTTCTCCTAGAGATTCTTCCCTCCGTTTCATGGTGGCGTTGAGCTCCTCCCACACCTCCTGGATCTCAGCCAGCCGTCCCTGGATCTCTTCCGCCTGATCGGGATGCTCACTGGCAAGCTTCTCTGCCTCACTTCTCAGGTCATCAAGTTTACCCTGAAAAGTGATGAAACCATCTTTACATCAGCGATAAAGCCCACATGACTTTGTCTGGTACTTGCTCCATCTGCCTCAGCTCACCTGAATAGCTTCCAGGTCTCTCTCCATGCCAGTAAGCTTCCGCTGCAGTGCCATTACTCCAGCCAAGTCATTGCCCAAACTCTGAGTAGACTCAATCACTTTAGTCTTCTCCTTCATCCAGGATTGGATCTCATTACACTCAAGATGGTAGTTCTGGATGTTCAGAGCAGACTCTAGGGCCTGTTTCTTCTGACCAGCCAGTTGATCAAACTCCGCCCATCTAGAGTGAACAAGGAATAAGCGAACAGCCTGTTGGGTAAAATTTACTGAAATAAAGAAGCAAAGGCTTGTCCAGACTAAAATATTGCTCTAACCTGTTGTTCAGCTGGTCTTTAGTCTGGTGGATCTGGTCTTGGCGACAGTTCTCAGAATTCAGTAGCTGCTCTGCCACATCATTCACATGCGTGACACGAGCACCTAAGTTGTTCATCTCCGGTTCAAGACTCTCAAATCTGCAGTAGTGATAAAACAGATTTTCAGATTGTTCTAATACAACTAAACTGCGAATACAATTTTCCATCTTTCATTTAACTAAACAGAACTGAAGAAATTATTCTATTTTTAAATATAATAGATTTTTTCAATAATAACAACTAAAATTAGTTAAAAAAAAAAAAAGATCTAAGGTTTAAACTTTCATCCTACTTTAAGGTTTTGCCTCCTTCCCTCACTAACCTCTGCTGTACAACCTCCAAGTCCTCCAGTTTGGTGGGGATCTCCATGCCGTCTAACCACTGCTCCTTCTCCTCCACCCAGAGCAGGCAGGCGTCAGCTTCGCTGAACATTTGGTAGAGGGACAGGGCACCATCCAGGGCCTGGCGCCGGGCCGCTGACAGAGATTCCAGTTCCTTATAGCGTTCTTCAATGGAAGGAAGGCGACCGTCAACCTGGAATAAGCAAAGAAAATGAGCATTGAAATACTGGGAAGAGTGTGTTGTTTTGGAGAAAAGCAAAAACAGCACACATACCTGAGGGTGGCTCACATAGGCCTCAGGCAGAGCTTGAGCTTGTTCATGCAGAGCGTTGATGAGCGGGCGGTGGCTTTGGATCTCCTCATCTATTTCTCTCTGTTTGCGAGCAAGTGTTTGGGTGGAGAACTCATCGTGTCCCAACTCTGGACTGGACAGCTGTCTGAGAGTCTCCATAATCCAGGCCTCCATGTCATTAGCATCAGTTTGAAACTGGTGCAAGGCCACCGCTTCCTTGAGGCTCTGCTCTCTGAGCTTGGTTGTCTTAGGAGGAAATTACAAGAAAATGTTAGCTAAAACGTATTAATTTATGATATATAATAAAAAAAATAATAATAGACACTCACTTCCTCAAGATGAGCCCACTGTGCACGGACATCTTGAATCCTCTCGGTGACCTCTGGGGCTCCAAAGTGTCCCTCGTTAATCAGAGCTTCTCCTGCAGCAATGCTGTTGTTGAGGGGCATAAAGCGGGCTGCCATCTCATCCCTGAAAGCCTCATGTTTGCTGAGCAGATGCAGGGCGGAAGTCAGGTCCCGGCCACAGTCTCCACTGGCTAGGATCTGCTCCTGCTCTCTGATCCAGGCGGCTTCCTCTCCCAGATCCCACAGAAACTGCCACAGGCGCCGCGAATCTTCCAGGCGTTCCCTGCGTGCTGAAGCAAGCTGACCGAGTTCCTCATAGGCTTGACCCAGCCGCTCAACCTTCTCATCAACTAGTCCAGGCTCACAAGGCTTGTAGGCTGACAATTAAAAAAAGGCAGAGGTATGCAACATGAATATACTAGGCATTAAAAGGTCAGGGAAAACCTGTAACATAGCTACAAGCAATGTGCAAATATTTGAAAGGGCTTACCCTGTTCATAAGAGGTGAATGGCTTTGCGGCTGCCTGCACTCCCTTGATCCTCTCTGCCTGAGCTGATATGTCGGCTTCTACCAGATTGTGTTTTTGGAGAAGGTCTAACACATCATGCAAATGTTTACCAGTGTCTTGAGATTGCAAACGCCCCTGAAAGAAACCAAAAGTCCGGTGTAGAGAATGAATGTAATAAGAGTTCAGCAAAAGCAACAAATTCAACACTGAATCAAAGTTGAGTTATGTGTGTATTCAGCATGCTTGAGCTCAACATACTATCTATACTTCAGAAGGCAGCATTAGCAGGTGCAAATATTAGAGGAAAATACTATCTGGCAAAACTAACCCTCAACGTGCCCTGATTTTGTAGCAAAAAAAAAAAGACTCTGTCCTAGTTTTTGGAGACCAAAAAAAGGTTGTTTACAGTCACTATGCAGTAATGACTGTGAAAGAGCCGGAAAATGAAATGCTAAATTTGGCAAGAGTCAACATCAAAACCACTAAATTGTGCAATATTTAGTCAAAGGTGGGAGTGGTGGATGTGTGGGAAGTGAGAAGTGAAGGCACATAGTTAGCTTAAGCACAACTCAAAGACATTAATGCCTTTAAAACTGGTCAAAGTCATGCAAATATTATTTTATGAACACTAGCTTAATGCACCAGTTCAGCAGCTCGAGGGTTAGCAAGCAAGGTAAGTTTTCTGATCATGGTTCAGAGTTATTTTTGAGGTAAAATAAAGTTAAACCAGTAAAAATGATTTTGTATTTTTATTTATATAACTAATAATTACACAAGCCAGATTTGAACATTCAAACTTTTTGAATAGGGTTTATATTTTAACCAACTTAATGCTACGATACAGTCCAGAAATCCAAACAAAGGAAATTAGGATCACACCGTGGACCTAAAGCATCTCCTGGGTTAACTCCTTAAATGCACCCAATAGCATGTTAGTAAAGCCTGCAATGACAGGCAACAGCGCTCAGACCAGACCGTAAAAGCTAATTACAGCAGTTAAGAGGCAACACCAAAGCCGTTGGGGATAAAAATGAACAACATCTTCCGTAACTGAGAGGATTAGTAAACTCCTTTTAGTTAATTAGAAACTAAAGCAAATTCCTAGCCATTTTACAGGCTTTAAATCATTTTAAAGCACTATATAGGCAGTAAAAATGTAAGCTCCAGATTGAATGTTTACCTGTTCATCTTTCATCCAGTCCGTGATGTAGCGCATCTCCTGAAACAGTCTTTGCAGGTCGCGATGAGCGGTCAAACGCTCTCTGCGTGCAGCCAAAAGCTCTTTTAGGTATTCCCAAAGCCGGAGCACGTTATCTCTGCGTGCAAGTACTCGCCGCACATCATGGTAACCCTCTGCTTCTAGCTCTTTAGCCACATCTTCCACAGCCACCACACGCTCCAAATATGCATTAATATCTGTCTCGATGGCCTCATGTTTACGAGTGGCAGCTTCCACCGCGCCCAAATCTGTTCCAAAATTATCCTAAGAAAGGGAGAAAAGTCAGACTGTAACTTTTATGTACTTTGGATTTGGGGTTTTTACCAACTCTCAGAGATTAAAAAAGGCTTTCTACCTGAGAAACCAGTCTCTGGTTCTCACTCAGCCACGTTTCTCGCATAGCAGCTTTCCGGTCGAAGCGGGCGGCCAGCATCTCCAGCTTCTCCTGGCGAATCAGCTCATTCCTCAGGGCCAGCTCCCGTTCATGCTCGGCCTTCTCAAGTCTTTCCCATGCCTGTTGCACAAACAGAAACAGAATGAGGTACAGTTCAGCAAAGACACTGCAAACAATTTAGAAGCAGCTGGTAAAAATTGTCAAATGTTCAAAGAAATAAAGTTATAATATGTAGAGGATTAAATAAGAAAGGGGATTCTATCTTAAACCACTCTACGTCCATTTTACCCACTTTCCCCTAATCTCACTGCATCTTTTGGTTTCTTTCGTGTAACTTTTTCTTTATCATAAACATCCCTCATTCCCTTTGAACTCATACCTTGTTGATGTCAGAGATGAGCTTTCCCTCCTTTGGCACGTAAACTTTTTGATTGTTTGCCCTCATCTTGCTTTGAATCGTAAAGAGGAGAACTTCCAAGTTCCCTTTCTCCGTAAATCTGTGGACACAAAACACCGCAGCTTGTTTGCCTTCTTCAAATGTTAAATATCTAAGAAAAAAAAGCTGGGTATTTCAGCTTGTACTCACTTTGGGGGTTTCTCTACCGTTCTGTAGGAGTTGAAAGCCTGAAGCTGGTTCTGAACAGCATTCAGTGAGTTTGCTAGCTGCCGGTCATTGAGTGTCCCTATGGTCTGCTCGATCCACTGCAGCAGCTCCGATGCCAGAGTCTCATACTTATCTATCAGCTGGTCAGCCTCAATAGCGTAGTCGAGCACCTGCGGTCAAATATTGTGTGATTTTCTGAAAAAACCTTTGCTGTATTTGTGCACAACATTGGTTAAGATCTTGATGTACCGTTTCACACACAGATACACAAAGCTAACCTTGCCAATTCGTTTGCCTTCCACTGCCAGAGCTTTCATCTTGGAGAAGTAATGGTAGTAAGTTGCCACATACGTGATGATGGACTTTTCATCAGGCTGATCAACGTTAACATCTGTTTAAGCAAAAATACAACAAAAATACTACTTTTTAAAACTCCATAAAAATGCTGATGTTGTTTCTCTGTGTGCTGTTTAAGATAATGTTACTTTCTACTGTGTACAGAGGTCAACACTGACTGTTAGCAGTACAGTGTATTTTAGGTTATTTCACCGCTTACCTTCAGGATCCAACAGCTTTGTAAGCCCCAATTCTTTCTCAGCCACATTGAAGGCATTTTGAAGATTATAATGAGCGTTGGATCTTTTTAAGTTATCAAACTCTATCACATCAGGTCTGAAAAAAATCAAGAATAACAGCAGTTATTAAAGAAAAAAATGTAGGATATAAATGAACTGTAGTCGTTAAAGTTTAAACAAAGAAAACAGTAGAATGACTTTGGTTAAAGCCTCCTTTGTCTGTTTTATTCAACTAAATAATAGTTATCAATCCCTCAAAATTACTTAATTATGGATTAAGGGCTAGATATGCAGGAATAACCAGAAAAGGGCTGAGTAATAATGACAGTGAATGGAAGAATGTCAAAACCAGCTGTCATCCATGTATTTACAGTAGGACATGACTAATACGGCTCTCTTAGATCTGATGTTCAGCCTTAAACTGTTCTAGCAGGGAGAGCAGCAGAGTTAGCAGGACTCATCAAAGGAATGAAGTGGGTTATTATTTCTGTGATCTGGGTCATCCAACTCCCACTTCGTTCTTAACCATTTTAGCCATGCTGCAGGCTGAAGAATGGAAGGGCACTTGTAAAGAAAAAGGGATAAAAACAACCCAGGGAAGGAAAGGGGAGTGTATTCATTAGGTAGCGTGATTAAAAATGGAGCAACGATCAGAAAATAGAAGCATATCCTTCTCTAGGGGTTATTAGTAAAAATATCAACTAAATCAAACAGAGTGGTTAGTTGTGTATTAACAGTGAAGCACATAGAGCGGTCATTGACCTGTGTTTGTGCACGATGGCATTGAACGCAAGTCCGTCTCTCCAACTGGTGGTAAAGTTATGGATGTTGACATTGGGATATCTGCAGAGAAGTCATTGATCATTAATCCTATGCAACAAAACCAGAATCGTTCATTGGACACGTGGCTGGTATAAATGGCCACAAAATCCTCACCCAGCAGTTTTCATTTGGCACCAAAGCAACAGAGCATCTTTAGCTGATTTCTTCTCCTTGTTGTCTTCTGTCTCAACACTAATGTCTTGGATCTATCAGGAAAAGGAAGTTCAAAAATTAGAAAAATGTGACAACATGCTAGGATATATTTTGACCTTCACCCTGTTTGAGACATCTGATGTTCCAAAGTAAAACTTTCCAAACCAAAGAGGTTTGGAAAATCTCTGGGATTTTTGACAAACCTGAAAGCGAAGAATGATGGTCCAGATGAGGCCGAGGGTCAGGCGGTGGTTTCCATCCACAATATCATGTGACCCCATGTTTTCTAGATGGACCTTTTGCTCTTTGAGAAATTGCAGGGCTTTATCTACATTTTCCAGGCAGTGGATACGCATGCGGCCCTTAGTGGGTTTTGGCTATGAAGAAAAAAAAATATATATATACATATAGGACTCAATCAATTTGAGCAGGAATCCATTAAAAATAATAATTGAACATGATGGGAAAGCTAGGAAGTTAAAATATACAAAATAAGATCTTCATTGAGAAAAAACAAGAGTTTCTTTATCTGATGTGGAATGCATTGTGAGGAATGTACTGAGGAGGTAAAGGTCAGAGATAGGACAAATGAAGGCGTTTTCTTTGTTGATACTGACCAGCTGTTCTCCTGAGAGAACTTCCAGCAGGCGGATTAGCATCCGGCCATCTCGCAGGTCTGTGTACAAGTCACCGATGCGACAAGTCACTCGGCCTAGGTGGGAGTTTACCCATTTTGTGAAGGTTTTTTTCTGTACTGCTTCACGCTCATCTGCAAAGGAAACAGATGAAATGGGGCTTGGTGAGCAGACATTAAAGAGACTTTACAAACAGGCTTAGCAGTCTGAGACACGACCAGCATAGCCTACAGTCATTAACCAAGAAACTATCAGCGTGTTCACACCCAAATGTGACAGGGACGAGACAGACCTAAAATACACTGAGAACGTGAAAGAATGAGGAGCAGCATACCTCAAAGGCACTCCTCTACAGTCTTATCTGATCCTACTAAAACCAATCAACCACCAAATTAAAAGCACCAACAGGGGAAGTGAGTAAAACTGCGTCATATTTTAAGTAATGCAAAGCTATACTCTAGGGAAAATTGTTTTACATTGATTAAATATATTGATGAATATATTACCACTTTTCTTAATTATCTTGTTACAGTATAACCACCAATCTGGACAACAGCAGTGCATCACTGTCCTGCTACACAGCATTTTCTTTGAGGGATTTGACACCACTTTAAAGCTGCTGACAATAGGTTGATAGAACTGTTAGAAAGCAGAACTGTGCTAAGAAAGAACTGCATTCTGGGATTCACATAGATTTTACATTGGACCTTTCAAACATTTTTCCAGCGTGTGCAGAAACCTCTGCTCTCCACCAAGCAGGATGACAGCAGTGACCCTTGCGAACACAGCATTGCAACACAACCAAAAAGTTAAAGTCCGACTAGCTGTCCACATGTAGGACCTTCACAACCTGAAGATACCAATCTACTGATATTTGTGGGAATGCAGATGGATTCACAGAGACCACATGAAAAACAATGCTCAACAGATTCAACTAAACTGTCCCAATGTAGTTTTTAAATTAATTTTAACCAACAGAATAAATCAATAAAGGAGCGCCAGAGATGACAGGACAGCAAATCATTGGTGTGTTATTGTAAAAACAGAAGCAACATTCACTGCCTGTTTATTCAACATATGTCAAAGTGTTTTCTACTCTTGTGCTGCGTAAATGTCACTTAGTTGATTCTAGCTTGTTTTATTCACTCTTGTACCCCTCTTGTACTGTCCTATTCGCAATAAAGTTCTGATACTATTACTGATGCTACACACGATAGAAGATGATCAAATGTAAGAAAATAAGATTAGATTTAAACACTGGAAACAACCGTCTACTCTTTTAGGCCTCCTCCTTTATTCCTTGATATAAAAGTGGTTAGTCTGGGCTCTTTTAGCAGAAATGGGAAGACAGACTCAATCCAAGAATAGTTGTCATGGTATGGTTTATCAAATTAACATGAGTGTTGGTAAAATGATCAGGTTATAATCTGACTGACAAAAAATACAAATACAAACCAGTAAGACCTCACAGAATCCTCCGAGTTCTAGGCTTAAAATAAATAAAATATTTAAACAAATATTAAAAGAAATCCAATTAAATAAATACAAAGTCATTTAGAGCCACTCTGACTTCTGAGTGCAGACCAGTAACAGTAAGTGTTATGGACTAAGTCCTTTCTGGTGCAGTTCATTTTACAGATAAGCTATTAAGTCCTCCCATTAAGTGAGAGGTTTTACCTCTTAATAACAAACTTAACTGCCAGCTATGTCTCTTAGTTTATGACAATCACTGTCACCACAGCAGATATTAGTGGAGTGATGTGGTAAAATATGTTTTTTTATTTCAGTCATGTTACATTTCCTTTTTTTTTTTTTTCAAAGCAGGACTAAACAAAGAAACCCAAGAAATTAAGCTGCAACAGCAGCTCAGACATATGGACTGTAGGAGTAAGAGGCTAATCCTACTACACAATCTAACAAGGTGACCTAATTTCTAGGACATAAAGTCTCCCTGCCTTTTAAAAACACAGATCTAGGAGTGCATTTACTGTCGGTAGAACATAAAAGGAAAAAGTACACAGTACATTTTAGCCTGATCAGAACACTGCAGCTCGGTTCAGAGTTAAAAAGCTGAAACTGCAGCAGGACCGAAACAAATAAAATAGGAACTATGCACTGAAGCATTAAAGCAGCATTCATCTCCACCACTTAAAAAAGGGACATTAGCACTTATAAAATTGATTTATAGCAAAATGTGAATTAAAAATATATCTTTGCTCATTCAGTTTAACTTTACAAGATCCTTAACCCAATTTACAAGGTGCTATATACTAAAGACTGAAAATATAATGAACAAAAAAAAATGAAGGATAGCAAAAGTGTGAAAATTTTGAACAGTTTCATAATGCAAGAGAAACAAATGGCTAACTTCAAAACATTGAGTTACAACCATCTGGTTGTGAAAGCATGAAATAATGTCTCAAGGTGTTGGTTTAAAATTGTTTTGAAGAAATTTAGACTTTTTTACTGTATTCTAGACTATGCAGCAAACTAAAAATTGAATACAATTAATGTTTGGTAAAAAAAATTTTTTTTTAAAGTTAAACAAAAACAATTAACTTGTTCCTTTCTGGTGGCAAACCAATGTCGTGCAAAAATAACAGACTTTTAAAGATTAAAAATATATAAACCATAAATAAATAAAAGGGAAAAACATAGATGATGCAAACTTTGATCAAAGTTATTACAAAATGGTCTAATTTTTTTCTTTGTTTGAGCACAACACAAATTTCCAAAATTAGTCAGAATTGCAACAAACTGAACACTAATTAAAACTGATGACTAGATTTATATGAAAGTTTGGCACACTGATGAGAGCTACTCTTATAAAAAAACACACAATGAACATTTTCTAAAGCCATTTGCTACAGAAGGAGCACATGAAAATACAATAAATAAAAAAGTCGTCAAGTAGAACATATTTTTTTTTTATTTTGAATAAAGCTTTATTTCTACAGGTATAATACAGTTCACATAACTCAAAGATGTCAATAAATGTTGAAAGCAAGTGAGTTAAAAGCAAGGAACATACAGGTGCAGCCGAAGACACTTGAAGTGTGGCAAACCACCAACTGTCACTTAAAAAGAGGAAAAAGAGCCAATTTTGAAACACCGCATTTAAGGGTGGAGCAACAACTTCAGAACTTTTGACCTGTTCTGGACTAAAGCTGTTTACTCAGCAACTTTACTCAAATAATGAAAAAAGAAACAAAATGAACCCAATCTTTCTAACAACACGCAATAAGGAAGTCATTCTGCTGAACTTGTGAAAAAAAAAATTATTTTCATATTTTGCCTGAGGTTTTCTATGGATTACTTCACTGCTGTCGGAAAGAACTTTCATTCAGAATACTGTGTAATACATGCTCTGCTTCAGCAATCATAATTCTAGTAGTCCCACCAACAGTAAAACTAGTAGTTGTGTTGTGGCAGTACTTCTAATGGAGCTGAACAAAGGTGATCCTTGAAAAGAAACCCTGCTGAACCAAGGGTTTATCTATCCAAACAAACCACCGCATGCAGACACAACAACTACTTTGCTGCGAGTTCTAAAAATGTGCAAAGAGTCATGCATGTGGCATCATTAAATAGCAGTTCCTGTCATGAGACTTTTCAAAGAAGTCCTTTCAAACTGCAGATGAAAAACAACACATTTTTTGCAAGTCATTCACTTTTTTAGACTTTCATATTTCAAATAGCAAAGTTTTTTTAGCATAAATTTTGCATAAAAGTGAGTAATATCAGAAAACCATTAAAAGAAAACTCACAAATAGTGTTCACAACTGTAACACAACATGTTAGTTCTATAAGGCTGACACAACTGTCTTTTTTCATGATCCACTAGTATTCTGCTCATCAACTTTCATCCATTTGTGCCTGGTCTTTTTAATTCCTAACACTTTCATTTTCCAGCTTTAGTACTATTAAGTTTTACTTTACAAGAAAATATTTATAAAATGATCATGTCCTCCTGTGACAAAATAATCCGCACTGACAAAGGGAACATGAAGTAGTTCCATCTGGTAAATAAGCTAGTACAGATGGATTGCTGTGACATGACTTTAGAGTCGTCTACATTCCAACTGGGCATCAATCATGTTGTGACAGCACCAAGCATTGAAGAGAACATGGCCGTAAGGAAATGGGCAAAGGTCCTAAAAAAATCTTATCATTTCTGATTCACAGAGAAGACAGAAATGAGCAAAAAGAAAAAAACAGGAACACATGCGAAGGAATCTAACTTAATGTGAGCTACAACTATAGCAGAGAACAGTCATCAGCTTGCATCATCGTCAATATTAATTTAGCCAACAATCTAGCTTTTGGGGGAAATGGTAAGATTGTTGCACTCATTGAATAGATCTTAGATATTTGAAAAAAAAGATGCTTTAATTAGCTGACAATGCGAGTTCAGAGATTAAAGCTAAGACAGTCACATTTGTTGCCATTTTTTCACTTGTAGTATTTCATATTTGGAGTGTTTTTTTCCAATAATTTTACAATGACTAGATGGTATTTCTGCAGATATTTTGGTGAAAAAAGATAAAAATAAAAAACAGAAATACTATCAGATTTGAAAAGTACCATCAACACTTGAAAGTACAGATCATTTCAACAGATCATGAGTCCAAACTTTTACCCATTGCTGAAAGTAAACACTAATATTTGTATATTTAGGTATAAATGGAGCATTAAAGTACTAAACATCAGTTAGTTAAACTCTGCAACAGGAAGAACTGTGGTTACTTGTGTATTTTTAAACTGTAATGTTATAGTTGACAGAGAAAGGTAGAAAAACCAAACAAACCATGACCTATACTTAGACTAAGGTGTCTGATGTCATACACAACATCTATAGAGCTCATGTTTGTGCCCTCAAAGAAAATGACAGAACACTGTCTCCTATTACAAGAAACCCATGTGAAATATTTCATCTTTGCTTTTTGCTCAACAAACCCTGAAAATAAATTCCTTGTCAATAACTATCATACGCTACCACTTTGAGGTAAAGTTAATAAACCAGTATTAGGATTTAGAGGGTGTAAAAAATAAGAACCTATCCTTACAATCCAAACAGATCTCCTGACCAATAGGCTGGTCTGCAGCCACTGTCATTTTAGCATTACACAGTAAGACACCTTATAATACAAAATTGGTACCAATGTACCACAACTCTGGTTTAGCTTGGGCTTATGGTTGGTGTTATCTTGATGAGGATGACGAATTAAGCACATACCAAAAGGCTATTCTTGAAATTACACAACGTTGAGGTTTTTTGGTTCAAATACATCTCATCCTAAAAAAAAAAAAGTAACCAAGAGTTGATCCAGGAAGAACTAAAAACAACTAATTTATAACCCTAAGTGAATTATTTTTCAAAATCTTTTGAAACAAAACACAAAAAACCTTGGCACTTCATTAACCTTTGTAGCATTTGCAGTTATTTAGTTCACAACTAAAACTCTTATCTTAGAACATGCTCTTCTCATTGACGAAGCTACTGGGATGAGTAGCGAGACAATGAGTCCAGATGACTCAACTCCTAGACATCCTTTTCTTGTGCGAAACTCCACCTCTGTTTTTGTCCTCTGCGTGTGCTAATGACACATTAAAACTAGTAGTTAGAGGCATCACTCCATGGTTTAGACACATATTTGGACATGTCTAGTGGCTTTGAGCATGTTTGTACCTGGTAGTAAAGTTTAAGTATATGTCAGAACAGGACTAGAATGTGGGCCTGTCTCAGCCAGTGGCCTCTTTTTAATTGAAGATACGAAGGTTAAGCTTCTGTTTTCCTGCTTCAACATCTAACATACAGGGGCTCTTTGGATAATGATTGTTATCTGCGTTTAATCTGTGCAAATAAGCTGCCAGACTTTATACTGACATTGTGGCTCATGGTGCCTGGGATGTGTTTAGTGATAACATGTAGACATGTTCAACACTGCCTAAGAGGAGCTCAAAGACATCTGAGAGGATCCATATCAGGGTGAAGACTGAGTCGTTATCAATTGTTCCTTCACACTAAGGTTAATTCAGGTTTAACTGAAGATGTATGGAGACCTGGAGGCTAACAATAGCAATGAATTAGTTTTGTCTTTTTATCAATTCTTACAAGAATAATCTGTTGATATCAACATCACATTCAATAGAAAACTATCTGGACTGGTCTTTATGATTTGCTTCAAAATAGACAATGCTTTTTAGTCTCCCTTGTTAGTGACAAACACAGGGTTTATGTGTGTTGTTGAATCATTTTAAACCTTTACGGAACAACAAAGACTTCTATTCAGACCTCAGCCCAGCTGCTAAACGAAAGAGCTGTCAACAACTTCAGCTCGTTTTGTGCTCCAACTTGGACTAACCTTCTTACTGAGTCATTCTCGCCGCTCTTCTTAGCTTTGCTTGAATTGACCTTGACTTTGTTAATCCAGCGTCTTCTGTTTCCAACCCTGAGGTTGTATTATGAGAGTCTCTAGGTCACCTCCTTCAAAGGAACAAGTAAACTAACTCTATAAATGCATCTGCTTTACCAACCTTCGCTCTGACCGTGATCCATGTGAAGAAGGTCATTGTAGCAAAGCGCTCATTAGTCTAAGGCCAGCTTTTACCTTCATGTCAACTCTGATCTCGTTATGCAACTGTTCTGTCTTCAAGCAAACTGAAATTAGTGGACTATTTTGATTAGTATACATGAATACATCATTTTACATTTAATGCAAATTTAATTCTATAAGCTGACTTCTTACCATGGACAGTAAAATAAAAGATAGAGTCAGAGAAACAAATACATGAACATTTGATTTTTCTTTTTTGCCCACACTGTCCAGTCAATCCCATCCATGAAGTCATCTGATAATGGGGGATTATGCTTACTTCAAATATATCACAAGTTCAGATGAGAAGTTATGTCATACTGGTGTTTTGACAAACAACATTACAGTGATACAAGGAATGACTGATGATAGCACCATCATCATCCACCAACAAGAAAAAGCAGATGGGTGGCATGTTATAAGAATGAAGGAGCAGTTTCTACTTGATGGCAAGTAAAACAAATCCTCACCAGGAAACATTAAGCTCAATCACAGCTTTTGATCATTAAGCTTGAGGCGATCTGGTGCTCAATAAATCAACCAGGGACTTAAGTGTCACTAAGTGAGGTAAACAAAGAGATAATTTATTATAGAAATAAAATGAAGTCATGGGACATTAAAAAAGGCCAAATGTAGGTTTGTGTTTTCAAGCTGCCTTTTTTCAGTGGTAACAGTGAGAGTTTTGAGTTAAATCAAACATGGTACAGCTTTCCATCTGCAATGCAAACAGTGGGAACAAACAATCCTAGAGGCAATGTTTGTTTGTAAGATTTCACCAAATGGAATAAACTTCACACATTTCATGACCTGAACTGAGATTTAGCTTAAAAAATGTAAATTATTATCCAGACCAAATTACATTTTATAAACCATGTTTAGTACATTTTAATTAGTTCAAGTTCAAGATAAAAAAATTGTGTTGTGAAAAAAAAAATCACTATATACTTAAAAGTAACCTATAAGCCATATGCTGCTGTATATGAACTACACCCCCCACTGGAAACTATTTTCTAAGAAATAGAAAACATATAAATTAGAAAGCACTCGGTGGGCAAAACAAAGTGAACAACATGACACAAAAGCACTCGCTGTCATATTTTCCCGCCTGTAAAAGCAGAACTGCTCTTCCGCTGCATCTCGAGTAATGTGGTAAAAGTGTAGCCTCGTCATACGTGGTTAAAATCATCTTTACATATTACTACCCTTCCGTGATTTTAGGTTCCAATCCTGCCCCACGCGGATGTTAGTCAACATGTCCTTCAACTGTATTTTTCTGTGCCATCTGCAGCTACACATGATAATAGAGAAGGTAGGGGAGGAGGGGACTTGCCAAGGTTAATCCCCTGAGACATAAAACAAACACTTCTCAAAAACATGAGGACAAAATGACCTAAAAATGCAAAAGATGTTGCACATGTCCGAAACTTCAATCTCTTGTTACTAAACTTTCAATGTTGGGGAACCAGTGTGAAATAAATGGATTTCTCTGGTGGCTGTGGGTTTGTTTGTTGCACTCTCACCGAGGTGACTAAGAGATACAGCTGGAGGCCAAAAGAGCCAGCGGTGCTGAATGATATTGCATTACAACTTTCAGTTAACAATGTGCTGCCGGGCTTGAAACTTGATCATAATCCAACAATGACCTCATTACAGTAAGCATACTCAAAAGACTAAAGAAAAAATAAATACAGCTGCTGATCCTCACAAACTCCAATTTATTGATTACATAGAACTGCATAGTGTAGATTAAGCGTGAGAGAGAAGGATATAAAGGCTGTAGATTTTCAATGAAAATCGAACTGCAGTGCAGTTAGTAACATTTATTTGAAGAGCGTCATGCTGCTAAAGCCTGCTGAGTAACAATCCAGCTAAAGTCCACAGCAACTGACCTGTAGATAGGACAGTGACCCCCTCAGAGCACAGCGTAACTCTCACTGCTGTTTGCACAATGACAGGAAACTGGCATTACCAAGTATTTATTTTGGAACTAAAACCTACTTTTGAGGTGCACAAGAAACAGGAACATGAACTTTCACATGGAACCTTCGATGCTCTGTTTATCCACGTGGTGCAGTAAGACCAAATAGGATTAACATGGTACCATCTTGCTGTGTAGAGAAAAAAAATAGACGTTTAAAAAACAACCACTCTTCCTTCATCTGTCAACATGGACTATTGACTAAAGGATGTGACAGTTTGTATGATATTCTAGTGTCCTCGTCTCCCTTGGTGAAGCAATCAAGCTTATCACTTTTAATCGCTTACAACAATTCCACTGTTTTGAAAGGGTTCAATATGCTAGAGTCCTGAAACATTTTGCTCATCATTAGGATTACATATTTGGCCTAAAAGCCAAATGACCCCCTTCTCAAAAAAAAAAAAAAACACAAATGAACTTTGTGTATTCTATTCAAAACATTTTACAAATACTTTTGGAGGAGTAAAGTGACGGCACATTCACAAATGATGTGAAAAGCCATTCCGGCATGCTTGCAGATGTAACTCAAGGAGGGAGTGACAGAAAAATTAGCTGCAAGAGTAGTCAAGCTGGAAAGGCAAGTGGGTGTTGCCAAAAAGTATGTGCTCCTGGTTATGCCTGCATGTTTTTACAGCAACCTTTGTCCAGAGCGTGTCCAACTCAAGAGTTCACGGACGACATAAAGAACAAAATCTAGTTCTTAATCTGATTTTAATTAGTTTTGCAATATCCGTTTATGAGAGAAATGTAGATAAAAATAAAAGCATCCTGTTAGCACTTTTTTTAAAATATTTGACCTTCAGGTTTTAAAAATCAGTTTGTTTGTTCTTTGAGAAATGAGCTTAGATTAAAAAAAAAAAAAGGCATCTGCTTCCATGAATGCACCAGGTTGCACAGTTAACTTTGACATGTGGTAAAACGAGTATATTTTTTCAGATGGATAACATCTTTTCATGATATCATATCTTGAATCTTCAAATCAGCTTGTTTACCCATAGTTATCACAGACCATTGTTGAGATAATGAACACCCTGTGAATTCGGTTCCAAAAGTAAAAAGTGATGACTGTTGTCCATCAAAGACACGTCTCCACTCCTGGTTGTGGGCAGGGTGGAAGCGGAAACAACAGCCTGATCTTCAGTACTGACAGAGTTTCACACATGGTTACACCCACACACACAGCACACGCTTAGCTGCAGCAAATACTTAAACCTTCCTCTAATGCTGTGTGGCCTGTGGCTAAGGAGCTAAAACTATCATGCAAAAAATACCAATAAAAAGGTCAAATTTATCTGTTTTTAACTTTAGTAAAAAGTTGGATTCAGTTTTTTTTTTTTTTTTTTTTAGTTTACACATCATCTCTGGTGTAAGGACCAAAGGCTTCAGTGATTTCTCTGCTTGGAGCCTTCCAAGCCTCTCAGGCTCTGTCCAAAGACAGAGCGGCGTATTGTAATAAGATAGGAGAGGACAGGTGGTCGAGTGATCAGGTGCCAGACTGCCTGCCTGGCTGCTGTAGATCGGAGCTAAAACCTTCTGTGCAAAAAATGCAAGTATGCTGATATTTTCACTACTAGAGCAGAGAACAAGTACAGAACTGTGAGGGCATCATTTTGAAACTCAAACAGGTACACATATGTTGGAAAAAAAAAGGTTAAAATAATATCCTTTGCATGTGAACAAGTTTGCCATTTTTTCTTATTTAACAAACACATTTTCTTAAGAGAAAGACTGGTTTGTAGGAACTTTCATACTTTCATAAAACTGCACAATCAATAGCGACATCAGTAAAGGTGTAGGCTGCAACTAAACCTGTAAATGAACATTTTTGAGTCATCACTTGAATGGAATGTCCCCTTTCACTCTTGTAGGAAAGACTAGTTTGACTCTTACCTTGTAGCTGTTTAAATCTCCCTTCCAGAATATTAGAATATTGCACCTGGTTGACAAATGCTGCTGGGGACAAGCAGGGCTCCCTTTGGTCCCACTCCATTGTAGTTTCTATGGATCTCTTTGCTCAAATATTCCTTTCTGAATCGGATTTCCTACATAGCAGACGATCTCAATAATGTTTCCAGTCCAGAAAAAAAAAAAAAAAAGAAAGAGGAATGTTTATCCTGGGTTTAATCCTTGGTTTCCTGCCGTTTTTCAGTAAGGCACAAGAAAAAATCCTAAAAGTGTTCTCTTCTTCATTTATTGCATATCCAGTTTTGTGGAGTGAAAAAACACAACAGAGGCGGGAGTGGAGCCGTTGTTCTTCAGAGAATAAAAGACGCCATCAAACAAAACATTTTCCCTTTTGTCAAAATCTTCTCACTTGTGGCGTTTAGGTAGAGAAAAAAAAACTTCAGTTGACCTCACTTGTGGCTTCAGTAAAAAAAAAAACTAAAAAAACAGAACAACAAAACAAAGCTGAGTAACTCTTCCCTCCAAATTCTGACCATGAATATGTTGAGACACAGCACCAAGAAGCAAGCACGCCAGCCACAGTCAGATTACTGTGTAAACAAAGCCTGCTGTGCCGTCTAAAATGTGCGTCATTAGCATAAGGTGTGTTTTAGGGAGGAGCATAAAGGAAGAACGGAGGGAAGGGCAAAGGGAGGGAGGAGCTTTACAGGCAGACTAAACCATTAGAGTCCTTCAAGCAGTGCAGCTTGAGGTGGATAATCCAACTCCACCTTAATTCCTGCAAACACAAGGGAGAGGCCTATACCAAGAGAGTGTATAAAATTCCCTGTCAGCTTGAAAAATGTTAACCCTATGTGGTTCTCATGGTCTTTCTTTTTACACAACCTTCCGTTCACCCCCCTGCTTTGTACAAACTGTAGGCAGTGCCTTGATAAAGCGTTAAACAGGAAGGAAGTTGTTGAAAGTCTCAAAAGCACTTTCCTGCCTGATGAGATTTCTAACTGACAGCTTGATTACTCATTTCTGAAAGATGTAAAAGCAGAGGAAGCAGTGAAACACGAGCTGCTCTAAATCTTTCAAAGCATATATATTTTTATTAGCACACACTGTTTACACAAGTAACCTCATTCAATTCTATTGAACTTTCTGAATGTATTCACAGATCAAAGTGAAAAATAAAAAGCAACAACTTTTCTGAACTTTTGTGTCCATCGGATGCAGTCTAAAAGATTTATTTTAAGAAACTGTGGGATTAATAAATTCCATATATTATTCCAGTTGGAACAATGTAACATTATTTTATCAAATATGACTTTATTACAGGTAAAAATGATCAATACTGTCAGCACAAACTGACTGTTTACATTAATTTAGATAATACTTGAGTTATTAATTTATTTTTCACAAACTAGTAGACAAAAACATGCTAAAAGTCCCAGTTGTTATCCTTGTTTGGTCCAACACTACAAGGTGACAGCAAATGGATGGTTCTTATTAAAAAGAAAACTGCCCGCCTGAGGCTCTCTGTGACAGGATGTTTACAGAGGGAGACTGGACTAATGAGAGACTAAAAAGACAGCTTTCCCTCTGAGGAGCAAAAGTTATGGCATGGATGCATGTAGTTAGAAACCCTGTTAATCACAGCACTGCTCCCACTGGCATTTTTTGCATCATAAGGGTCCTAATACATAAAGTAACTGTAGCTTCTTCTGCGCATACACACACTCAGCGTATAAGCAAAAGAAGACACCCCGCGTCAAAAATGAACAACCTGCACTGAGTGATGGTGTGGTTTTTATGAATAACCTCAGAAGAAAAGAAGAAAGTAACCAGGAATGTGGAGGGCTAAGATATATCACTGAGCCTCTGCAATTCTGCAGACCCCCTTTCGAGGGCCCTAGGGCACAACGGAAGCCTGGACTCGAACACTACTCCACTGGATTGGGACATTTTGCAAACATATGTACAGATTGTCATGTTATTGCCCAACTTTTCCTTGTGTAACTAAGAACATATATACAGTAGGTTTAAAACATGTGGTCTGAATGCATAGATATTTCATTTTTTGTGATTAGTTTGACATTTAAAGAAAAAAAAACAGTTATCTTGAACAGCCTGAAACTAACTAAAGCAATACTAGTAAAAAATTACCAGCAGAAATTAAACATTGCTCTTGAATGAAACATAAAGTATAATCTTTTAACAAATTTGAGGCAAAATGTGCTGCCTAATGTTAGAAAGCTTGATCTCAAATGCAGATGAAGTGTTTTCCAAATGATGAAAGACAACATCAGACTGTTAAAACTTCCTCTAAGCAAAACTGTGGGCCATTCAGATGTGACTGACTATGAACCCCGAGGAGCTTTGCTAAGGCAGATGTGTTATCAGTACTTGTTGACAGATCGCAGTTATGTTTTGTTTGCAGCTAGTTGATGGGAAACAAAAAGTTAAGTCAAGGGTACCATCATTTTAGAGTTGTTTTATTTTTTTTGTTTAAAAGATTATTCTGTTGAACAAACATGTTCCATTCAATGATTTCTTATTCATTTCCTTTAAGTTTGCCATTTTTTCAGTGATCATTGTGAGGTTTTTTCATAAGCAGAGGGTATAAACAGTTGTGTCTGTCCGTGTTGTACAAAGACTGTAGACTCTTTGAAAACCTAATTTCTTCCAACTCTTGAGAATCTTGTATGTAAATACGTATAACTGTCAGGGAATACAGTTGGGTGCTGCTGGAAAAATATGTAAAGCTGCACAGTTTGCTGTGCATGAGAGTGAAGATAAGCTTAATCAATGCAAATTCACAATGGTCTGACTGCAGGAGTCTTAAATGTTAACCAGCAGGCGCCTACAGTTCTAGCACCATCGGTGTAATGATTCCAAGGTGTTAAAAGTGTGGGGGGAAAAAAGCATAAACAGGGCATTAAAAATACTATTATGACAAAGGAGGACTGTACAGAATAATAAAATGCTGAAAAGCTTTAACCTTGCTTGATCTAAAGTGTTAAAGAATGGAAGGAGCGGAGCTGTTGTAGCTGGTACAACAGGTAGAAGAATGTGCACATCAAGTTCGTACTTGTTAAACCTCGATGCTATCGCAAGCATTCACACTGGAGTGCGCACACACACACAAACATGCACAGACACACAACTATGTGAGGACTTATTTAAATAATTTGTCACCATCTAGTAAAACTGAAGTAAAATATTTGTATTCATAATTATTACACAAATGTCAATGTTTTAAAGACAATGTGAGGCTTTAAATTTTGAACAAAGGGAATCACAAAAATGTCTACCGTTGACACACAACAGGTTAATTTGTGAGTGAAATGAGGCTTGTCGTTTAGATGCGCTGTGGCAGAAGCACTGCACAAGGGTCATAAGCGTTATGCGTTTCTTGATATCTATCTATGTGTGTAAGTTGCCCCCTCTGCTGGGATCTTAATATACTGCAACTTGTTTTTGCTAGGTTGAAACTGTTTAGATTTGGTTAAAAAAACAATAATAAGAAAAGCTATATTTTATGACCTTCCAACTCATTCATATAAAGCAGGAAATGCCCCCCAAAGGCATTGAGACAGTCGAGGATAGGCTTGCAAGTTTAGCTTCACAGCTTCATCAAAACCATTTTACAGCAGCATTCAGAAATGATGCAGAAGGTTCCTTAACAGCTATAGGAAGAGAGAAGGCAAATAAACAGAGCAGTAATTACATAGCCGACCAGCTTTGTCCTCCTTTTAGAGGCGTTTTTTTTTTTTTTTTTCCTGTCCTATAAAAAGAAATTGATGGGTTTCGGGACAGAAAAGAATCATGCCTGTTCCCCAGTCTGCACAGTCTAATTAGATCTTTGCACAGAACTGTCAGGTCTGTCATTGTGTCTCAGCTGGCATCTGGATCTAAAAAATCCTGTTGCAAATCTTTTATTGTGCTAAGAAAACTTGCACAAATAAGTGTGGCTATTAAAGTAAATTCCCACGATTAAAAAAATGTTTTAATAAAAAACTATTGAGCATGGTTATAACAAATACAGACATACATAAAATGAACAGAATGTATATGTGTGTACATGGAGGTTAATTAGGAAAGGATATACAATGGTTTGGATTTTACCTGCAAGAGCTTTAATGCGGGAACGTTCAAACAGACGCGCCGAACTGTTCTCGTTATCCCAGTCGGTCTCCGCCGCCAGGTCCCAGCGGTTATTGATGTCATTATACTGCTGCTGGATCTCCAAGCTGTCGAAGTCCGTGGGCGAAATTGTGCTCATGGTGTCAGGTTAAGAAAAAAAAAAATCTATAAAAAAAAGAAATGAAAAAAGAAAAAAAATTAGTGATAGCAAGAGGTGGACGCTTACGAATAAATAGTAGAACAGCGGACTCCACACAGCTTTCTAGCTGTATGTAAGCTTGATAAGCCTAAATGAGGGTTATATGCAAATTGAAGCAGTGACAGTGCAACGGCCAAAATGTGCAATAGACTAAAGAAAACCAAAGAGAGTGTCTAAAACTGACAATAAATCAGCATAGAATTTTGCAGAAATACCCCTTTCAGAGTGAATGATTCCAAAAATAGTTTATCCAGGAAACACCTTAGGCCTCTCTGTAAATATCAACTATATTTGGTCCAGGGCACATATACAAGGAAGAAAAACAAACAAGACTGAAAATGCACTGTGGTGTTAATGTGCCTCTATCTGAATCAATGATTGCATTTACAAAGATCTAATCATTTTAGACAATCAACTTTTGCAATCAACCTTTACCATAGTGCTGATGTTTTTTTTTCTTCAAGTAATAAAACTGGCAAAAGTCCACACTTAATTCATTGCATTGACATTTCTAAAGCATTTGAATGAAATTAATTTAAAAAAATTAAGAAACAGACTAAAAAAACTATTAAAAAAATATAAAACAGAATGAAGACAAGTGATCATAATACAGTAGTCAAAAGATGGCAGGTTAAATTATGTCACTGTGTTGACATCACTGGCAGGCTTGAAACACCAATCACATGCTCTCGTCCTATTTTTTCATACTTTATGAGCCCACAGTGACCATAGTGGTGTTTAATAGGCAACAATCCATTTTCACCCCCAAAACTTAGTGACTTTTTAATGTTTACTTGTAAGAAGCTGCAGCCGTTTTATTCTACAGTTGTGAGAATAATGCACTTTAACTCACACGAGTGGAGATGTGGCATTAAAAATCACCAATATCTTACACTGAAACAAAAATGACTGCTTTTTTATAACAATTGAAGAAAAAATACACTAACAGCTACAGATGTATAAAGCAAAAACATAAACAATAAAATAATAAGCAAACACAGCTTCCTCTGAATGATTTGTTTTATAAAATGGGATGAGGTTAGCACCACCATCACCATTGCTTGAGTCCATTTGCTGAAGAGCAAGGACCAGATTATTGTGTTGAGTGCTATGTTTGCTAGTACTTGTCATTTCAACTCCTGTCAAGTCTGCCAACTGTGACTGATTTAATCACTATAAATACATTGATAACTTTGGTATTTCTTCTGCCTTTAGTACATCTGGTAAATTAACTGTCCTTATTGTACTTCATAAAATGATTCGACTCAAACAAGTGAACCAAAACCCTTTTTAAGCAGTTAAAAAGCGGGAAAACGAAAAAAAAAAAACTCGACAAATCCAATTAGTGTCAGATTAAGACATGCTGGAAATAGAAGCCAAAGGCAGGGATTAGAGAAGACGGAACAACGCCCCCACATTCACCCTCTGACCCATCACTTCTCCACTCAGTTACCCCAGAACCCAGATAATATCCACACACCCACTGAGCAAGCTGTGTGCTCTGCATTGAATTGATGCAACTTATTTTCACATGTGACAAACATTAATTTAAGAAAAATATCATCAATATCAGTCCTCCAATATCCATCAAGATTTTTCTCTTAATGCTTCCAAATTATCTCAACAAAAAGTCTCAATAAAAATAAATTAGGAAATAAACATGACAACAATACATTTTTGCATTTAATAAAAATGCATCCACAAAAAATTCAATGCTCTATATCCTTCAAAAGGGGGGAGGCAGGAAGCAGCTCTAGGAAGCGAGGTCACCGGCGTCCAACAGAGGCCATCCTCGCATGGTTATTGGTAGAAAAAAGCTCGGCTCACAGCGTGTGCCAACTAATCACTCTTCAGTGGCTCAGACAAGCAATCCCCTGACCCACTATGATACTGTAATCATCTCCTCACACACAAAAGCACATGTCCAAATGAAGTCGATTTATTCTGTCTGCGTCACAACAATGCCTTCTCACTGTTTCACTGTGCTTTCCAAATGACTGCCATCCCCTACCTTCAACAACATGAAACTGGGTTATAAATCAGACCATGTCACACAGCATTAAATAGGATGGGTCAACACTAATGAAGCATAAGATTCACAACATCTAAAAGCCAAACAAGCAGCAACAAATCCACAACCTAAGATAACATTACAAAGTATTTTGTGAATATTTACTTTAAGGATTTTTGCCTCCAAAGATTCAAAAATGTGTGTAAATAATTAAACATACAGCAAAGAAAGTATTAAGACAAACTGGGGAACAGATGTGGCACAAAACAAAGGGTAATACATGTATTAAATAATATTAATCCTAATCCTTCTCAAAGAACAGTAATGTAATAAAGATTTTCAATCACTCAGACCATTCATAACATTTAAAAAAACAGCAGCACCTATGAAAAAACAGAAGAGAAATAGGGCACAGAGAAACGCCTGGAGGATAAACCCCAGTTCTGAACTGTTAAGGCCCACATTAGTGCATCTCTCACAACAGAATGACAGTGGGTAAAAAAGGAGGGCAGAGCCGGTGGCATAATGAGAAAAAAAAAAGCACTTGCTCTTTCTTTCTTACTGACTTTCATCCTTCTTCCTCTTAGCAGAACAGCTTCTCTTTGCACAGCTGTTCTGTTGGTCAAAGCAACCGTTAATCAAGTAGAGGAAAAAGAGGGGAATAGAGTCCACAATCAGACACAAGCAGGGAGTTAGGACATTAGAAAAGCACAACGCCAACGTGCCACTCCCTACAATCCCCAACAAAGAAGCCAAATTCAGCCTCACTACACAAGCATTTCCACAAGCCAGAATTTTATTTAAAACTAAATTAAATACATACAATATTAAAAAAAAAAAAAAAAAAGAAAAGAAAAAACATTATGAGAGTTTGAATACTAATTGGACTCAAGTAAAAAAAAAACGTGATTGGGCTCAGCACTGTGAGGTTTCACTACACAAATGTGCCTGTAACAGTCATGAGGTTAGAGCATGGAGAGATAAACCTCAAAAGTGCAGAACACAAAAGCCTGCCACAGCGAAGCGCCCCCGTACAATGAAGGAGTCAGCAGAGAGTTGAGGCCAGCCATTTGGGCCTTTCCTGTTTGCAGAGATGAGGCAGCCAGAGGCACACATGCATCACAGGCCTCTCCACGGGCTGCTGATCCCAGCTTGAATGACCTCCTGAATGGGACCTCAGAGGTCTTTTGTTGACCTGTAGCATCGCATTCATCAAGCACTCGAGTGACTTGCTTGTCCTTCACACACTGACACACCACGTCACTTTAGTTCCGAGCAAGAACGTGGATTTTAGCAAAGTGATGGATCAAAAAAATGAAAATTTCTCAACCCCTTTCAAAGTACTTTTACTTGTACTTTTGTCCTTTCACATAAAGGTGAAGCAGTTTTAGAAACCAAGTTGGTACATTCAAGAGGAGACACTAACTTCCTGTTTGGAACAGGTCTAGGAAAACAATTTGATTCATAACAGCTAGGTGACTTAATACTAGGGATGCCACAATTCTCTGTTTAAAACCAAATGGTATACTGTATTACGGTACACCACTGAACCAAATCGTGGGAAGAATGAATTGTTGTGTCCCTACTGCAAACCCGTATAGTGGGAGTGTTAAAAACAGGTGTTGTTATAAATTTAAGGATTTATTATCTATTGTTTTATAATCAGGCTTGGCATGAGCCAACTAAAATGTTTTTCTTTATTGCTATCTTCTTATTAGCAAATGAAAAATGTTTTTTTCTTACTTTTTTGTAAAATACAAAGCATATTTCGAACCAAAACGAAACCATAACTAAAAACTTGGGGTTTGAATCATTGCATTGCAGCCATACTTGCTACGTTAAAAAAAAAACAGTGCCTGTTTTCTACAAACTATAACAGCCTAAATTTAAAATGCATATTATAACACGGTAGGGCTGCCACAAACGATTATTTTAATAGTCGACTAATCACCGATTATTTTTTCCGATTAGTCGACTAATCGGGTCATGCACAAAGTGGATGTAAAACACACATCTTAACTATCATTCGCTTTAAAATAACTAAAAACTATATATATATTCACACTAGCATCATCATAGATGAAATGTAAGCTGAATTTGACCACAAAAGATGCTAGTGATGATAGCTGAAGATGCTGATAGCCAACTAAAATATTAGTTTAAAGGCCAAATTAGCCTAATTAAAGCCTAGGTTAGCTAAAACAGCTAGCATGCAACTGAAATATTAGCTAAATTCCAAAACAGCCTAAAAAACTTAAACAAAAAAAAACTAAGCTAGCAAAGACAGCTAGCATGTCTGAAATAAAAAAAAAAAACAAAATAGCCTAAAAAACCTTAATAAATGCCAAAATAGTCCAATAAACTAGCATAATACCATTATAACTTTCAACTTTACTATACTCTGACACCATATAGTACAAAGTAACGACTAATCGACTATTAAATTAGTCGTCGACTATTTTAATAGTCGATTAGTCGTCGATTAGTCGACTAATCGTGGCAGCCCTATAACACGGTCTGATTTCAACTCCCCTTTTTGAAACTTTGTGTGGGTATTCTTATTTAAGCCCATTATTGTATTATATATTTAAGACTGCATCCAGATTTTTTGTCTTTTGCTATACAAGTGACCATAACAATCTCAGCTTCAGTTTGGTCTTACTGGATGTGTTTCATGCGTTCATTGCCATTAAAGTCTGTCGTCTGGCATTGATTGTAGTCAGACACAAGTCAATTTTTGTAAATTTGGGATCAAAGTCGCTTTGAACATACACCAGAATAGTACCAAAGTCCCCCCTGGGACCAGATCCTAGCATTTTTTTTTTTTTTAAATCTGTAGAGGATTTTTGTTTGGAAATAAAAGTTACAGAACAGCAGACAGACAATGAAAGGTAGAGGCAAAATTCCACAACAAATCAAACATGACATTGGAATAAGCCACAGCTCTTATTTTGGTTGCTTTGTGCTTGAAACAAAAAGTTGTACAAAATCCTTAGAGGGGACGTTATATTGGCACTTAAGAGGGAGTGAAAAGATGTGAATGGTAAATTTCCCAGGCAAAAGCCTACCATTCACTGATATAAATGATAGCTGTAAATAATGTGGGAATCCACAAACATAAGAAAGCTGTTTCCCTTCAATCAATAAACAGCAAATCCAAATCTATATTCCAAATGTCTGATTTTAAACACAGAAACTTATATTTTTATATCAATCCTCACACAAACAAGAGGAGCATACTGAACATTGATCTAGCATTTACCTCCACACACACCTTTATTACCAGAGACATCTAGAGTGACAAAGAACTAAAAGGCACCCCCTTAAATAAAATATAAAATACGGTCGAATAAATATACACAACAATGGAAAACAAAAAAGGGTTAGGTGTCAGCCAAGTTGAAATGCAACACTTTTCTGTTCATCTCTTCTTCATGATTTAATGATAGGCAAAAGTTTGTAGATGTTAGCTAATTAATTAGCAAGAACCTCATGTTTTTATTTCGCAGATGCTACATGCAAATGCTATAGAGACAAGACAGTAGGTGGAACTAAAATTGATCCAAAAAGAGATTAGCAAATTACTTTTCTTTTTCTATATACAATTCTTTTAATAAGTACTCAACATTTCTCCTCTAAGCTGTGCTTGTCTAGATTGTGTCTGGTAATTTAAAAGTACCCTCAGAGCTAAAACTAAATCAGGATGTTTATCTCCGTCAGCCATCGCTACATTCATTCTCTTTACATCACTACTCTCCTTATGGGTGTATATGAGCTGTCTAAAAATGAAAAATGGTCAGATCAGAAAAATTTAGGATCGTAGAACACTCAGTGAACCTAAATGTTCATGCACATTTTTTCCTCTAGGACAGGTTGTAGTGAACACTTAAGACCCACGGATGGATAAGTAAATGAATGTATCACGTGCACACTCCATTCCTGCACCATATGCACATGGTCGGTAAGGGGCCAGTATTTCCACATTACCAACAACTAGAGTGGAGCATGAGGACACCGTACAATAGCATCCCCCATATGTCATAAATGCATTTAACTTGTGTTATCTGTACAAATACTTCACGATACACTTGCCACACACGTCACAATGGTACATTCCATTTTCATTACATCCCTTAAGGTGGCCGCACTAGCCACAAGGGAACTGCAACACACACCTGCACTCCCTCTTTACAACTCTCCACGGGCCCGGACAACCCAGTATCCCCAGTACGGATGCATGATAATAAGGTTTAGGGGATCCATGAAATTAGCAAATAGCTACATGCTGCTTACATTTCCATCTTCTGTTGCATGCTCTTTTAACATATGATCTCCACAGCATTGCAGGGTGCCCTGCATGTTAATTTTCTTCTGCAGCTTACTGATTGTTCTTTGTACTGTTCTGCTTATTAGAGTAATGATTGGATACTTGGTTAAAAGTATTCAGCACTTGCACAGCACATCTTCCAGACATTACGAATGGCTCTCAAACTGTATGTTGCCCATCATGCAGTTGACATCTCCCTTTAATTCATTGAACATTTCAGTCCAACTAACAATAGAGCACCAATCGTTATCGGAGGCTATTTGTCCTAATTAACGTCACTGGTGATCACCAACAATATCAGTCAGAAGAGCGGATCAGTTTTCTCAGAGGGCATAAAGACCTTTTGTTGTTGTTATCAGCAGAACCGGCTCTGAGGGACTCCACAGACGGCTAGAGCTTTAACTGTGACTCCTCTGAGATTTCATAAACATAAGGAACAAAAAGCATGCTCAGCCGATAGCAGGAGTAACACTGTGTACCAACAGCACAGCATAACTGATACCATTTTAAAGATTATTAGTGACAATGGAGAATATCATATCTATGTGCATGTAGACAGCTTCCACTGAGGTTAGTTAAGATTCCTCTTGAATTACTAGTAAATGAAAATGTCCATAACTAAAACTTAACCTAAGCTTAAAATATTAAAAACCAACTAACTTGTGGCAAGTGTTCCTGCAGTGACCTCAACATAGTCTTTAACCCACTAAAAATGGTGGATTTTATTTCAGTCTTAAAATAAAGATTTCACTGTAAAATAAAGATAAAAAATATATAATTTGTTTACAGATATTGTTTTTTGTCCCCAAAGTATTTCTAAATTCTCCATTCTAACGGAGATACAGGTAAAATAAAGAACTGTGTTACCCCATCAATAGTGCTGTTTCAGTAAGCTGATGCAATCAATTCTGTTGGCTTTGGCAGATTGCTTGACTAATCGAAAAGAAAAAAAAAAAAAAAAACTTTTCAATTCATCATTAACAAGTAAACATTATTGACAGGCCTTGTTCATTCAGGAGAAAGCTTCCTAATGGAGTAAGTACAGACAGAATACATTACATAGCAGGTTTGAGATCTCCACAGTGAATGATATGACGGAAACAGAATGAAAGTAAGTGTGTGGTAAAGACAGAAGCAAGGAAAAAAAAGGGCAGGTCCCGGAGGGATTTTGACAGTCAGCACAAAAGAAGACGGTCCGCATTTAGTGTGCATGTTAAATTTTGTTGCTCCAGCTGAGCCCACCAAACTAATTTGAATGCAGATGTCATCTAACTTTTAGCTACAAGTATAACCGAGAGCTTATCAAACACAAAAATTTAAACAAACAAGAAGATTTTCAATGAAAGTTTAAAAATACAAATCTGTCACTAAATCTATGTTCCCCTTAAGATTGAGCAACACAGCTAATTGAAGCACAAGACACTAAAATAGAATAAGTTCTCAGGCTAGAATCTGTGGGTTAAAGCTCACGCAACCGTTTAGTCTCAAAAGCTTGCCTTTATTGTTAAAATAAACATTGCTAATGTAATGTTAAAAAAAAGACTAGACAAAACATAAACAGAAATCTAGAAATATTCCCACAGCCACAACACAAGTTTATGAGTGGCTCCATATTGTAGTTTTTATGATAAAGCAGCATCGCTTTCAAATCACATCTGTTTCTGTTTCTGTTATTGGATAGAACAGGCCTTTGAGGCAACATGTCAGCTACAACACCAATAAAATGCTTTTAAATGTTCAACCTGAGCCTAATCCTCATTAGCTGCTCAACACAGGGAGATAAGAAGCAAAGTCACCATTTCGCCCTCTAGTGGTAACATTCCAGATTGCAAGTATTGAAGGAAATGCAAGGAAATCAGCCACAAACTCACTGAAAGATGTGGTGAGTCACACTCATAATATTGGTACAGTGCAAATTACTTTGGAAAGATCTAATATTTGACCATATTTCTTTAATAACAAACAACTGTTAATAGGTTTAGGTATGAAAGTAGCAAAAATGCATTAATTTCCCTAAAATTGTTATGAAAACACCTCAAAGTCGTGTCAAAAATTCTTAGGGACAAAGATTTTAAAGAAATTATTCAGTGCCTACATGTCAGATCTGCAATAACTACTTGCTATGATATATATAATTGAGGTAAACAACTGGTTATCATCTCCTTAGCTAAGAAAACAAAGACTAGAATAACTTTTTTTTTTACCATACTTGTGTGTGTTTAAATTGCAATAAAGTTGGATTTAAAAAAAACAGTTTTGCAAAAATTTAGATCCAAGCAATAAAGACAGTTTATCACTTAGCACATATACAAATGTAGCTAGCTGTAATGATGATTAAATAGGAAAGCTATGGCCAAAATGTGCTTATATTACACAAACACAAGTAACAGCGGGGGAAAAAAAGATGCAAGAATTACTATCAGAGCCAAAAAAAAAAGAAAAAAAGAAAATAAATTCTGTCAATTTAATGAAGTTTCCCTGTTTACATCCCAAAAATTAAATAATAAAAAAACAGCTACATATTCTAGTCTAATTTAGTATTTACATGTTGTAGTTAGTACCAACAAGAACATTTGCATAATTAGCTTAGCAAAATGTGTTCATTCTAAATAGTTTCTTGTGCAAACTTGTGCTCAGTTTAATGAGCCTCACAAACATTCATTCATGGAGAGACCTCAGGCTTGAATTCACTTTAAAATAATCCACAACTCCTATCACAGTTGGGTTCTTAAAGACCACAAGATTTGTTTCCTCTGATCCAAAACAGCTGCTTTGTGCAATAATTGTACTCATAAAACAAAACCTTCCCTTTGTAAATAACCAAAACTATCAATGCCACTTTTGTGCTAGGGAAAACCTTAAATAGTGTTATAAAATTTAATGAAATGTGTGTTTCTGTCTAACTAAACCCTTCTACACGTTTATTTTATTTTGATTAATTGAGCAGACAATTAAAAACATAGTGGTTTCTGACTTTTTGAGAATGTATACTTATATTCAGTAAAAATAAAAACTAAAATACACTCTGATATGGATGGCAGGGTAGGCCAAGCACAGAATAAATCTGGTGGGTTTTAGATAACACACACAAGACAGAGTGTGTGTGTTGTGTATGTGTGTGTGGTGTGGGTGTTTTAAAGGTTCTAGCACTGTAGCACACACATCTTTAGATGTAATCAGAGTCGTGGGTAAGCAACACGGTTGAGCTGATGTAGCAGCAGATGCTGAATCAAAGATCCACAGGCTGGAAGGCGCAGATGCAATGTGGCTGCGTGTGACTCAAACAAAGACGACAAGCGGCAGACAAACACAGATATGGCTTCTAATGGTTACATGAAGGCGCTGCTGCTGTCACGCATTTCTCCACCTAGTTAGAGCGGCTTTATGTGAAAAATGCGAAACAAATGCGAACAAAATAAATGGAGTTGGAAAGCTAGTAGCTGTAGGAAGCTAGCAGCAGTCACCTGAATTTCGCCTCTCTCAGTAGCTTTGTTATTGTGGGAAGCTGGTAGAGGAGAGGGGGGGTTAGGAGGGACAAAAAAAAAATAATACTCACCTTTTATTTCTCTTTCTTTGGGCACAAATGTAGTCGAAAATATATTTTAACTAAATTTAATCTTTTGGTAGACATGAAAAAAACGCTTTATTTTTTTTTCTTGGCACGCGCGCAGCTATGCTAGCTGAAAATGTAACGGTTAAAAATCCCAGGTGACGCTGATAACGTCCCTCATATCAATCCGCATCCTCGACCAACAACAGTTGAAAAAAGGAGAAAAAAATGAAGGTTTCCTCCGCGCTGCACCGGCGCGTTACGAAACCACGCTGTGCTCCAGCTGCTGGTGGAGGTAGAGGAGGAGGAGGAGGTGGTGGTGGTGGTGGTGGTGGTGGGGATACAC
>NC_050525.1:13077612-13114415 GCF_002922805.2 Oryzias melastigma
GGGTGGGTTTCTAACCTTTTAGTCACGTGAGAGACACATTTAGATATTTTTAACAGAATAAAAAAATATTTCAAGGAACTATAATATGTGTGTGTGTGGTGCTGTCCCTGGTGCTAAAACCAAGTAAACTGGCACAAACCAATTAAACATCTTCAGATTAGGGGTGTAGTGATTAGTTTTAGAAACAATTCGATTCATATCATAATTTGTGGTTACTATTCATAGTTGATTTTGTTCGATCCGATTCACTGACAAGACATCTTTAGGCAAAACAATCCAAGTTTGACTAAGAAATAAATACATGGGTACTGAATGAACAATGCAGATTAAGTTTTTCAGATTCCTTGTATTTTTTCCAAGATGATCCAGTGTAAATTAAATATATGTGCAAACAAACAAGTAAACAAAGATTAGTATGACAAAGTTCAGGCCATTGTTTTTCTTTCCCCAAATCAAAATAATACAAACAGAAAATTATTAGAACATTCTACCACACTGTATGGTCACATGGCTTTGCTAAATTCAAAGTATTTCCATACATTGACTGTAATGATGCCTTGATATGGAGCTAAATTGGGGCCAATATTATTTGAAATCCAAATAAAACAACTTGAAAAAGAAAAGGTGTCGTGGCCAAAAAAAAAAAAGTAGTCTGAAACTTTTTGCTATCCTAAAAAAAATAATTCTCTTCAGCTTCAAAAGTTCTGGGTTTTTTTATAGATTTCAAAACTCAAAATTTCAATTTAGAAACTTTTTTTTTTTTCATTTTTTAGATCTTTTTTTTTCACTTTCAATTTTTTTATTTCTTTTTTATTTTTTGTTTCGATTCTGAAAATTTCAGCACCGGGACTGAAGTTACCAACCTAATCAATTTTGATTGGTCCTTTGTGTTAATCCCACCCCAATGCGCCACAACGGGGTATGAAGTTTTGAAACAGAAATTTTAAGATCCAAAACCAAAAAAAAAAAAAAAAGTTGAAAATGATATAAAAGATTTGAAACTGAAAAAAGTTTTGAAATTAAAATTCTGAGTTTAAAACGTAAAGAAACGAACATTTACAGCTGAAAAAAATGAGTTTTCTTTTTGAATTGGAAAAAGTTTCAGACATTTTAAACACCAATATTTTTTAAGTTGTTTTATTTGGGTTTCAAATAATATTGGCCCCAATTTTAGCTCCATATATTGATCTTTTTTTTCTCATCAATCCTAATGGTATTTGGAATTCAATCAACAACTTGCCTCAGACAGATTGATCTGGTTGGATTATAGTATTATTAATGAATCCATCAAGTCAATCATTCGTCATACCCTTACTTTAGATCGCTTTAAAGTATGTGCTACATACAAATAGGGCAGCCACAATTAGTCGATTAGTCATAGCTATGTTGACTATTTTAATAGTCGACAATTAATTTAATAGTCGATTAGTCGTGGGATTTTTTTTTTATCCCAAAACTACTGTGAACGCTTTCTAATGCTGCATCTTTAAAACACGTGCTAATCCAGGTCAGTAGTGATGTCACAGGAAGTCATAGAAAGACTCGGGTACTGTAACAACACGGCAACAACATGTTTCAAATGCATGCCTCATTTGATTTAAGTTGTGTTTTAATTCAAGAAATCAACGAAGGTAAGAAGCTGTATGATTCATTAAAGGTTTTATAAACTTTTTTCTTAATTATCTTTATTTTTAATTGGCATATTGCTTAAACACTTCAAGTTTAAAGCTAATGATGGATAAAATGTGTTTTATATCCAGCTTAGTCGACAAATAAAAAAATAGTTGGTGATTGGTCAACTATTAAAATAATCTTTTGTGGCAACCCTATATAAGATGTCAAAAATGTATTTTATTGCTCCAATCCATAAAATCTGAGTACAGACTTATTTAGCCCTTTTTATGCCAAATCAAAGCTTAAATTTCTGCCATCTGCCCCTTTTCGACATTAATCTTAGTGTATCTTGTGAGGCTGGCAGTTGCACTAAATAATGCAGTACCTGGAATGTGGCATAAAGCAAGTCAAGACGGTCTGGGTTATTCATAAAGCCCTTAAGGATCCCTCTGCAAAAAAAAAAATCCTCAAGACCACAGTACGGTAAGTATTTTCCCCTCATAGGTTTTCCCCAAGTTCCAAATGATGCACTCTTTTGGAGAGTTCTGGTCAATCCCAGCATCCTGTTGATAAGGGGGAGTTAAAGGTACCCAAACTATGTCACCTAAATGACTGTTTGGAAAAACGCTGTTCTGTTCTGCTGTCTGAGCTCTGCAGGGTGTGTGCTGTGAATGTGGGTGTAGCTCAACCAACAAAGTGGTAGTGGTGAAGGCTTTATGAGATGGTGGGTCTCTCAGGGTGGGCTGAGCACTTTGGAAAATAGTATGTTACTGATTATAAGCAGTCAGAGGTTAGGAAACAGCAACAGCGTGCTGTTGGTGAAACGTAAGTATTTTGTATGTAAGCTGTGAATGGGTTATTTTAGTCAAAGTGGCTCTGGTGAACTGGCTTTTTTCAACAGCAGATGTAGCAGTTGCACATTTGACATAATAGAGAGAACACAGTTAGTCAAAATGTCTTACCTAGAAAGTGACTTAACTGATTAATATTGCAGTAAACTGCAGACAATTTAAGTGAGGCGGAGAAAGATTCTCAGTATTCCTAGATGTACCTAAAAATAAAATACTCCTGACTTGATTTGAATCTTGATTTTAATCTTTCAGGGTGTCAGAAGCCAACACAACGTTTTAATATAATTATAATGAAGCATTGTAAAAACGTCCACCAATTTGTCCTCTTCTCTGCCTTTGCCCATTCTTTCATCATCTTCTTCATCACCAGAGTCAACCTACACACCACCACTATGCTGTCCCAAAACACTCTCACTAACCACTACTTTTCATTCACTGATTTCCTTAAGATTACACCGTCTATACAAGATGTAGTCTATCTGCTTGCTTCTATTTATTCCCTATAGCCATTTTCATCTTTTTTGCAAAATCAGCCACCATCTGTTCTTCTATGTTCCTCTCCTGGATACCAAACCTGCCCATTACCTCTGTTTCCTGCACCAAAATGTCCATTCAAATCTGTGCCAATGAAAACTGTCTCACTTCTAGGGATGCTCACCATCACTTCATCAAGGTCCACGTCAACAAGGTTATACTTCTCCTCCTGTGGGGCGTACCCACTAACAGCGTTGAACATCACACCTTCAGTCTATCATTAGACTCATCACCCTATCTGACGCTCTTTTTACCTACTCAAAAGTCTTAACAAACTCCTCCTTTTAAGATAACTCCTAACTTGAACTCTGCTCCTTCTCTGCATCATGTCAACTAACTCACTATCTTTTCCTGTCAACACTCCAACATTAAAAGTCCATACTCTAGTCTAAAGGCCCGGTCCCACAGGATTTCACAGCCATATCAGGGTAAAAAATTTGGAAAATCTGCCACACATGCTTAGACACACTAACTTTTGGTAAAAATTGATAGATGGATGCATGTTCGTGGAATAGCAGGGATACAGATGCCGGAGTCTACTGGTAAGAATGGCTCGTCATCGGCTGTAGTGCGCCAACTCCTCACCTTTAAAAGCGGAAACCGCGGGTGGATTCTCACACTTGCTCTCTGGATTTCAAGACAACAACTTCACTCAAAATTATTGGATTTTGCATCTAGTTTGTATTTATTTGGATTTATTGCATTTTATGGTGCCTAAGAAGAAGGGCTTACCAAAGAAGAAGGCTCCCAGGAAGGCCAGGTCCAAGGTCTCCTTCTTCTTTGTCTTCTCCTTTGGGCAAAGGCATGATGGAGCTGTACGAGATTATTTTGTTGGTCTTGTAGCATAAAAATGAGAACATCCCTGCATTATTAACCTGGGGCTCGATCGATCTGGTATGGATATCATAGGTCTGATTCACAGATTTGGTTTGGCAAAGATTTTACATCAGATGCCTCCCAGTATTTATTCGAGCTTTAGATCAGCACTATGAGACCCTGGCTTGGGGCCCTTCATGGCTACATTGACAAAAAATGCTTACGATTTAAATAAATGATCATTTTGTTAGTTAAGTTTTGTCATTTTTTAGATTTTTAAAATGAGGTGATCTTACATGAATAAAAAATAATCTTCTTTATTGACCATTGCTGACATTAAAATAAATCAAGAGGCAATGAGAGCTTTACCACATGTCAGATGACTAAGTAAAATCAATCAATCTCTATGTATATAGCACTTTCCATTATGTAACATAAAACACAAAGTGCTTTACACCTAATTAAACCAATAATACAAAAACAAGCACAACCCCCAACCCCTTTCACATCTACCACTTAACTTATGGAGATAGATGATGATACAGAGTCGTTTGTTATTAGAAGAAGTTCAAACTTCTATTCTTATCCTGTCTCTAGTTGCTGTTCAGAGGTAAAAATCTTAAATTTTAATTTTAAATATATCTTTTACCAAAGGATGCAGGATGTACTTTATTTTGAAAAGAACCTGCATGTGGTGCTGTCAATAGTAATATAATAGATGCATAACATTTTAATGATTCAGTTATTGTAAATATTCAAAAGCTACATTTTTAACCTGAATAGCCCAGTGGCTACAAAAACATACATTTTTCTAAACAGTGATTTGGTACTTTGAGCCTCTCGATGGGTTCTGGTCAGTCTTTTTTAGGGTTAAAGGGTGCCGACTCCTGAGATAGACCAATGAAGGATTCACAGATGCTGCCATAATAATGTCAATGTCCTTCTATGATTTACTTCCTCTTGTAAAAAAGAGGCTCCAAGATATTCCTCCTCCAGACAAGATAGTCCCATTCCCACAAACTCTTCTAGGATCTTTGTAGCCTTTTTTTCTTCTGTTCAGTTGAAAGGCACAATAGTAAAATAGTATTTCTTCGTTTTGTTTTCTTCCTGTCCTCTATCCTCAAAACAAAACAAAGGAGAACTTCTTGAGCATGTCTTTTTAAATGATGTCTTTCTTTTCATCAATATAGCGGGACAGCTGTGCAAAAACAGCTATTACCTCAGTCAAAACCCACAGGGGCCCATCCGTCTTTTTCTGACTGGGGGGCTATCGCCTCAGGCTTGAAGTCTTATACTTCCAGTCCAGCTGTCAACCTCACCAATGGTTCGCTCGATGAAGATGCAAAACCACAACGTCAGCAGAAAATTAAAATATATATATATTTGTTGACCGACCAAGGAATCCTCAACCTCAAAGTTGAAGTTCTAACGTCAGAGATGATTTTATTTGAGAAAGATACAATTTCCATAGAACCCTTTACAGCAGCAAGCAGTAATATGAATATATATATATATATATATATATATATATATATATATATATATATATATATATATATATATATATATATAAACAGTCCAACTCTCTTCGTATATGCTTCCTATTATGCTTTTTTACAACATGGAGAAAACTGTTGGTCACCCTCTGTCTAATTTGAATTTTATTGCAACTTATATTTATTTAGTTGGTTTAAAAGTGTTATTTTATTGTTATTATTAGCAGTGGGGTCACAATGTTTTTATCCCCGTCTGTTAAAGCTTCCACTTCCTTCAGATTCTGTCTGTTCCATTCAGGCATCCTCAAGTGCTGGCTTGGTTTTAGGTGAATTGTGTGCACACCAGTATGACCTTTTTAATATTGTAATGAGTTCTCAGAGGAACATACTTTTCTGCTTTTGTTGCAAAATTTGAGCTTTTGTTAAGCTTTATTAACAACTGCTCCATACCTTTCCTCAATATGGCAAATTTCAGTTTTGTCCAAGTAAGAATGAATTCCATTTTGTAAAATCAAATACAAATCCTCAGAAATTAAAAATCCACCACATGAGAAGCCAATATGCACCACTATGCACACTTACACAGAATTTGTTTACAGCAGTGGCCAGTGTCCCCACCTTTGCTCACAGACCCATAACCAAGTAGAGGGCTCATCCACAATCCGCCGTGACAAAGGGAAAGAGCTGAGTGGAGGGTATAAGGCCACCACTGGCTGCCAGAGTATGTCCAGGACAGTGATTTTTGCAGATTGCAGCAGTTTGAGCTAAACCCCCCTCTGTCTGCTCACTATAGTTGGGACATGAGCATGCGGGGTCATCACTGGTGCGTGCAGCAACTGGAATGGAGATGGGGGGTTGGTCTTTAATGAAGCTGGTTCAACAGTGTGGCTGGATTAATATGATCATTTTTGCCTTGATATTATTCACTTAGAGCCATTGAATTTGACTGCAGACCCCCCAAAGGAATGGAGTCACCTTTTCTGCTTTTGACCTTTGTAAAAGGGTCAGGGCACCCAAAGATAATTTAATTAAAAAAGGAGAATTTATCAAAAAAAAAAGGTAACATATTTCATGAAACAAATGACATGACAGAACAAGTGGGAGGAAGAAACCTTTTTTAAATTAATCTTCAGGTATATAAAAATACATTTTGAAACATTGTAATGTCCCATAAATCACTTTGGTGATGATATTCTTAAATTGAGGTAAATATAACCTTAGAAAGCACCATAACATGTCACACAATGCCCTGTTTTAAACAAAGAATATTACAAATGTGGAAGCATGTGCATAAAAGCCATACACTGGGTGGATTCATAGAACAAAATTGCTGCAGAAATTGCAGATTGCAAACAGAAGATAACTCTGCACATCTCCCCAAACCTCCAAATGATGTACATATATATATATATATATCAGTTATAATTCAGTTTTTTTAATTGTTGTATTTTTTGAGTCCGTAACTGTTGGATAAATGAGATTCTACACCAAAATCAGTAATAATAAATGACTGACTTCCTTTTAGAAGATCTGGCCATTCTTAGACTAAAGGTTAGGAACTGCGATGATGCAGCGTTTTGCAAAAAGACAAAAAAAGATGTTCCTTTGCAATACAATACCCCTATAATCTTGCTGTGTCATTTTTGTCCCGCAGCAGCACAAGTCGTATCGAACCAACCAAGTTTGGTAAATCCAGTCTCCAGCCAGCAGTGGGTTACGCTCCGGTCAGTGTGATCTACTTTAAAAATATTTTTATGCCCAGCACACATTTTTTGGGGGGGGAGCTATCTCCCACAGAGAACTGTGCTATTTCTGTTTTGGTTCCTTCCTCTCTTGTCCCTGTTTCTTATCTCTGTCCCAACTAAACTTGTAGTTGGAGGTCACCCTGCTGCTCCACTTTAGAATTAAATAATTATTAGACAGAATGAAACCAGGACAGTGAGGAGCTGCGGTGCCTCTCTCATGCGATGTAATTCAGGGAGCTCGCAGAAGCAAAAGCATCCCTTTGTCAGGATAAAGACACGTGTAACTGAATATGTGTGCTATCATAAAAATGAGTTCAATAGGTGATAAACTGTGTCATTTAAGGAAATTATCTGAATGTGTAAATTAATCTAAAAATCATGTTCATTTCTGATGACATAAAATTTGTATGATCTCTAAGTTATGTGTTTAGTATAAGCTTTACTGTTTTTTTAAGTCTGTGTAAGTAATATGCACACACATGTATACACGTCTCATTTCTTAGAAGGAGAAATTTCAACTTCCTTTAAATGTCTCAGGAGCTCCCTCTGGTGGACAGCTTTACATTTTTTATTTTGTGAAAAAAATTATCATTTTTTTTAACTATTTATAAGGTGAATCTACACCCATAGTAAACACTTTTAATTTAGGAAATGTGGCACAAATGTTACACAATCAGGCAGAAAAAAGGCTAAATTATTTATCTTGATTTATTATTGAGGAATAAAACAATACTGTTTGTTTTAATTATTTTTCTGTGTGGATTCTGGGATGACTAGAGGAGCTCTAAATTACTTTTGTCTTATCTCTTTATTAAAATATAAAAGCTATTACTTCAGTTTCTTATTTTATTGTATTTTTTGTAATTCATCTTTATACTTTTATTTTATTTTTCAAGTTCATTTCTTAAATGGTGATGTTGAAAATGCAGTATTACCAGTAACTTCCAAAAACTACTGCACATGTTTGGGAAGATTAGTTTAGCAGAATTGTTGTTGCAAAAATATTACACAAGATGACATTGTTTATCAAGTATTTATCAGAATTAGATGATCATATTTAACAATTTAAAGCCCAATAAATGTTCTTAATTTACATTGAAGTTGAGCAATCTTTATCCAAAGCTCCATCTAAAGATAATGAGATTCCAGCTAATTTCCTCGTTTTGTCAAAGCAGCAGCAATGGAGACTGAATTTAAATTGGGTTCCTTATAATAATAAATAAAAGAAAAAAAAAAAAAAAAAACCATTGTATAGACCTACAATAAACAATCGATCATGCCTGAGATTTTTTAGATTTTTATGCATAAGTGTACAAGATGCACCTAACTTTCAGGTTTTTTTATGTTTTTGACTAATTTAGGTACATTAAGTTTGGTTATCAGATTTAGCAAATTCTTTTAGAATTTAAATAATTGTTCTGATTTAAAACACAGTCGTCACAGCCATCTGTAGGTAGCTTGTGTGGTTGTAAAAACATCCCATATCATAGTCCTTCCACCACTGTACTTGACAGCAGGAACGACGTCTTATGATCTGCTGATGTCTCCTCTATACAGTGTTTTGTAATAGTTACGGTTGGTTTTGGTACTTGAAAGAAATGTATTAGTGGGTCATTTTGGGTTTTTTTAGAAGCTAATTTAATAACTGAAGCAGTGTTACCTCGTTGCTTCTCAGGAAGACAATTATCTTTCTTTATCCCTTAAAAAAAGTCCCATACTTTGAATTTCTTCAACACGTTGTCTGAAGCTTGTCCTGTTCTAAAAACTAAAACTTGAAAATCAAATTTTTAAAGAAACAAAAACATGTGAACGATAAAATAAAACATGAACAGCTTTTAGACACACACAAAACTAACTTTTTTCTTTTTTTCATTTCAAATATTTTTTTATTGAAATTTGTCTCATTGCAACATCATCTTTGGGATTCTAAATAAGCTGATTGTAAACCTTCTTGAATTTCCAGATGAATCTACGTTTAACAAATATTCCATCAGCGCTTAGTGCATCAGTTTCTTATTCTTCCTTTCTAGAAAGTCCACTTCGGTGCACATGTCAAATGATAACCAAAAGAAATGTACACCAACAAATAAACAGATAACACAGGGATGCTTAACTGAACAAACTGTACAATGAAGCTTACATGGTAAATGTAAAAAAAAATACATTTAAGATTCTGACATGGTGTGGATTCAAAAAGGAATGAGAGGGGAAACTAAATCTTTTTTGTAGCATTCTACCATACTTATGTCCTATCGGTCCTTAATAAGCTTTTAATTTTTAAAAGGTGGCCCTTTTTTTTTTTTTTAAACCAAACAAAGAATCAAATCAACGCAGTAAAGAGCAACAAAGTCACAACAATGTACAATTAAAACTTAAACCAAACAGAAATAATTCAACAATAATTACAAAAATGGAGCATTTGTGTATTTCAGTTAGACTTTAAGTTGAATAACGAGACGAATGATAAGATGTGTCCATTTCGTGGAGCCAGAACTGCGACACGACTCCAGATGAGATCAAAGTTTTTGCAGCGTCTCCACACAGCGCCTACGTTTGTGCTGGGAGGGACGCCGGTGCGTTTAGCCCGTCTGTGCTCCGCTTGTCGCACACAGACATAATAATGTGCGTTCAGATGTTACCGAGTCCTGCGACGGACACATATGTTGGACCTGCGCGTGGGCACAAAGCCGTGATTGCAGAAGCATTTATATGAACCCGACGTGTTCACACAGCGGGCGTTCTTGCAGGGGCTGACCCGGAGGCCCGGTTCTGCACACTCATCGATGTCTGCAAACAAAACACACAGGAACTTATCAGAATAAACATCAATGCAGTCTTAGGATCTATAAATAGGGATTTCTACACAAACCTATACAGCGTGCACGGGAGTGGTCCAGCCTATAGCCTGGGTTACATTTGCACATGGTGCTCAGGTAGGAGCGGACACAGTGGCCGTTTGCACAGCTACATTCGTCTGAGTCCTCTTCTGAACTGTCACCTTTTTAAAAGCAGACAGATGATGGTAGACGTCAAGCAGAAATAAAACATAAAAAACATGTGTCGCACATCTTCGTGTTGCCGTTTTACCTGGTTTATAGTGAACAAAAGCTGCCAGAAAATCCTGCTCCCCATCAGACTCAGTGTCAAGATGCATCTCACACAGACGGTTGAACATCTCTGAACACAAGAAAAGCAGGTTTCTACTTAGAGGAAAAAGCAGATTGTGGTACTAGTGGATGGAGAGGACTCTTAAGGAGGTATACCTGAGTTTCTTGGGGGGCAAGTGTTGCATTCTGGTCCCCAGCCGCGGCCAAAATGGCAACAGCACTCGGAGTACGTCACCACCAGACTTTGAAGAGGCCGGCTGCAGATGAGGTCCTTGTCCACCTCCTCGAAACACACGTCCTTGTAAGCTGCAGTACGATCTGTGTCGCAGAAGAAAAAGAAGACAGACACAAGAATTTGAAACAAATTATATATATCATTTAATAAACGGAAAATGTACAGTTTAACTAGCAGAAACTAAAATCATAAGATTCTACCCTTTCACTGTAACCACAAAGTTAAGTAAAATGTGTCTTTTCCCCTCAGTTCTAAACAGTTTTTGTAATATTTTCAGCATGCAGATTAAAGTGTTCACATAAAACTAAAACAAAAGCCTGTTAAGCATGGTCACGGCAGCATCATGGTTGGGGCCTGGTTTTTCATAATCTTGCCAATAATTTTGAATAGAAAAAAAATCAGTATAGTGTCAAAATGTTCTAAACACAAATGAACTTATAGTCACGATGATGTCAAAATATGACCTAAATATAAATAAATATAACCAGTCATTTAAACACATTTATCAATGCATATGCAACAATACTACATTTTTTTGTCTTCACTTTTTATTTTATAGAAAACTAAACATTATTTAAGAATTTAAAAAAACAATATAATATAAATAATACAAATATAAAATATATTTATATAATATAAACAATAATAAAAACCTACTGTATCACAGAAAAAGCTTTGCTGAGATTCAATGGTGGATTTTCTATATTCTATAGTTACGTTCCATTTTTAATATTATTACTTCTACATGTTTTTTTTTTTTTTTGCCTTATTTCAACTTCTAAAACACACAAGACTGCCTATTTTTCTGCTTATCTCCTGACACAAAACCTGTTTGTGTGACTCTCCAGTATTATCAGTGGTCACTGTGGTTGAATTATACTTGAGCAAGAAGGATGAATGGACTTTTGATTTGAGCTATGTCTTTTTTTGGAGCTAAAACTCTGAAACAATGCTGCAAGGACATTGGAATTTAAAAAAAAAACTAAAAAAAAAGGAATATTTTTTCACAAAGAGGATATATGACTGCTGTGAATTGCTACCAAGAAGAAGATGATGCACAAAAATATAATGCAAACTAACTGACAAAAAACAGATTTTCATCTCTGTGTTGCCATACCTGACTGTAGAAATGAGTTTGCATGCTTGTGTTCGAAAAACTTGCAGAAAAAGACAATAAATCTGCACCACAACAACTGTTTTAAGCTTCAAATTGTATTCAAATGAGCTTCTTTAAAATTAGGAGAAAAAGTGAAATGATTTACAATAAAACAGGACAAATGAGACATTAACTAGAAGGTTAAAAGAGCAGCACATAAGCATGAGGTGGAGAGAAGCATAGAAAAAAGCAGATTTTACTCACCATCATAGACGCACTGTTTGAGCAAAGCGCTGAAGGTGAGGGGAGGGTCGCAAAAACAATAAAAGGAGCCGGGCGTGTTCTCACACCTCCCGTTCTTACAGTAGGAAGGGTCCTGGCACTCGTCCACATCTGCAAAGGAACCACAGAATTTGGTCAGCATCTTTTTGGATTCTGTCTAGAATCAGAAGAATCAAAGCCTTGACACAGCTCCACAAAAATATAAGCCCTCCAATAAAATGGGACAGTTGGGAGGTTTCCTGGAGTTTTTCCTGACGTTTTGTTCATCTAGGAGAATCACGCAGTCACAACAACTGCTGCATGTTCTGGGGTTCACTTCATGCATAGTTCCCATCAGCAAAACAATTACTGTTGCATTCAAATAACATTCATTATGAAGTATTTTTAATGTTTGGAAATGCTTTTATTTCTTTTTTCTGTTTGATTCACTTAAAACAATTACGGTTACAAGATGAGCAGCTTAACACAGAGGTTCCTGAAGTGTTTTGCTAGTTTACTTGTGCAATAGAAATGTCTTCTTTTTGACACTCCCCTTTTCTGCAATATAACAGCCTTTAAACCACCAAAGAACAAAGATTTCGTTTGAACACAACATTTCTCCACAAAATTCAGAATCCACAGATGATTCGTGATACTATAAGCTCAACAAATGTGCATCTCTTAAACTTTCATTCATGTAGTAATAATACTGATTTATTTATGTGTGACTGGTCAAATATTTGAATGAAAATGCAGTTAAACTAATAATGGAAAAGAATGAAAAGCATATATTATTAAACTATTGAACAGACAATGAGTTGTCACAGATTCATTAGCCTCCTATGTGGTTTTATTTCATATTTTTTAGCTTCTTTTGATGGGGAAACCCCTAAATATTGAAGTTTAATTTGCTTAAAACTATTAGGTTCAGCTGTGGAGTGAATAGGTGAAGTTTAGAAAAACACATGGTCAAGAAAGGCTAACTTGGTGATTTAAAGAGTAACACAACAGTAAATCAACTTTTTTGGCTGTTTACCTGTATAAATGGGTATTTAAAAGTCTCTTGGTCTTTACCAAATTTTTGATAATTTAAAACAAACTTGTTTAAATTCTGAAAACGGAGTCCAAAACTGCTTGTGTGCTGCCCCCTAGAGGTTGAAACAAGGTAAGAGAGTTGAATTTTGTGATTGGTCAACTGGTCCCACGTCATTTCACAAGTTTCATGTCATCATGCTGAGTCTTGGATTGTGCAAGTGCAAATATTTTTTGAAAGCAAAAAAAAAAAAAAAAAGTTTTTGAATGCAAATATCGAATATTTTTCTTTAAAAATCATGACATTTTATTCTTAATACTTTACATTTGGTTTGCAATTTAGAAAATTTTGATCTCATAATTGTGCAAAATGGTGGCAAAAAAAAATCACTCCATAGCTTTCCTGCTAAACCTCTCCCATGGTGGCGAGCTGGTCGGCAGACAGAGAGCCGCTGCGGGAGGGGAGGGCTGCCTGCTCAGGCATCCTCAACCTAATGATTTTTGTTCTTATTTTCATTGAGACAATAATAAAAAGATCCAGTAGTTACTTCAAGCTAACCTCACTTTCACTGTCAATCACAACTACAGACCACACTTCTCCCACTCAGCCTGCCTGCCCTAGTCCCGCCCCCTTTTTTTGTATTTTTCAAATCAGGGCTGAGATTGGACTCCAACTGCCCTGTTGTGTTACCCTTTAACGTCTGTTAAAGTCTGACTCTGATCACGTTTAGATCTATTGGTATTTTATTCATGATTATGCAGCTTTTAGCCAAAATCCCAAAACCTGTGTCGTTTCTGCAGAGCGGCAGTTGTTCATTAGAAATTCGCCTTTGAGTTGTGGGTGGGACTTTTGGTGTGGAGCTACCCCGTCCCCCCTTCCCATTACCCGTAACTATTTACTCCTGCTAGCTAAGCCCCTCACACCCACGACCAAGCCTTTCTGCACTTACCAGCCTGCTCCTCTGGAGTCACACAGCTGTTCCTGTCAATGGCCAGTATCAAGGGTAATGTGCAACTACAGTAGTGCGAGTTCTGCGTTTTCACGCAGAGGCCATTCTTACAAATTTCTGGGTCATCGCACTGATTCATGCCTGTGCAGCACAAACGACAGGGATCAAGATTTTGCCTCCAGCAGTTTTAGCAGTTTGAGTCGGTTTAGTACAATCCCCTCACCTGACACCGTCGCCATCACACACTTCTTCTTGTTGGTGTCCGGGATCCAGGGTGGGTTGCAGAGGCAGTAGAAGGAGCCTTCCGTGTTGACGCAGCGGCCGTTGGCGCACAGAGACTCGTCGTGGCATTCGTTCACGTCTGGAGAAGATCACGGAAACATTAATAAATCGTCACATTTCTCTGACTTGGGTGCTGCTCAGAGCGATTACCAATGCACACGAGGAGGTTGCTGTCATAGTAGAAGCCTTGCTGGCAGTAGCACTCGTAACCCGGCTGCGTGTTATGACAGCGGCCCTTTTTACAGATTTCCTCAGCAAACAGAGAACACTCATCGATGTCTGGGAAGAACAAACAGTGTTCCTAAGGGATAAAACCAAGTTTTCAATTTCAAGTTTCAATGAAACTGTTTTACCAAGGTAGGCAGGAAGGCTGTAGTGGCGCTCCTCGTCATAGTAGAGGCCTTGGCCATTTGGGCACAGCATGTGGAACTCAGCTAAAAAAAGAAAAGGATATGTTTTAAATCAGCTAAATCTAAAAGTGGTTATGATTGCAACTGGGTGTAGATTACAAAGAAAGCATACCGGAGTGGGAGACGGGGCAGGGATAAATCTCACAATGATCTCCCCATCCCATTCCGATGGAGCAGCAGCATTCCTGCTTGGTGACGTTGGTGGCGAGCACGCTGTCGCAGAACACAGCGTCTTCTAGGTTCATGTAGCACTCCTTCTTCTCATCTGTTGCCACTCGAACCACTGCAGGAGCAAAGAGGGAACGGAAAATTATCCAAACGTTCAGGTTTATCATTCCTGCACATTTGAGAACAGTAAATAGACCGTGAAGGCATCACAAGTGTACCCTCGCAGCTCCGCTTGTCCTCTGAAGGGATGTATCCGTGGTTGCAGACGCACACATAAGAGCCCAGCCGGTTCTCACAGTAGCCGTGGGGCTGGCAGAGGCTTCTGTCGGAGGCGCATTCGTCAATGTCTGGAAGGGAAGTCACACAGTATTTATTTAAAAAGTAAATAAGGAAATCTTTAGTTGTCTGTATGTTTGTTCTAACTCCAGTATAAATCTACTGCTTCCACACAAACAGATCAAGCAGGATAAAAAAAAAAGACAGGAAACGCACAAAGAGGGTCACTAAAAACATGTCACTTTACTAAAATCTTTAAAAAATAATCTTTTGGGAATTTTTTTCAATCAAAATTAAGACATCAAAGGAAGATCTCACACTGGAAACACTGACCTTGGCATTCCTTCCCTCCAACCAGCATGTATCCCCTCTGGCACTCACAGTGGTAGGAGCCCATGTTGTTGATACAGCGACCCCTCAGACAATTCGAGGACCTTTTACACTCATCAATATCTGCATTAAATAAAACATTTATAGATAGAATATATTAGTGCTGTCATGTGATTATATTTTTTATGTAATTCATTTTAAACTCACATATTTTCAACCCAATATTTGCTGTTTGAGGTATTCTGATTAAAACTTATCACAATTTGGTGCAGTAATAGACCAAAACAGAACTAAACTGTGGATTCATTAAGTTTTTTATTATAACAGACTTTTTTTTTTTCAATTTTAAACAGTTAAGAAAAACAAAACCAAAGCATCCGGTCGAGAATGCTCAAATTTAGTTTCGGTTCTGTGCTCGGTTGTTTTGTGATTGAAAATAAACGTCAGTTTTTAGAGTCCAAGCTTCTCATGTCACCTTCACAATGGCTGCCCTCCTGTGTGCGCTGGTATCCTGTGTAGCACTGACACTGAAAAGACCCATCCGTGTTGATGCAGCGGCCGTTAGCACAGAGTCGGACATCAGCACACTCGTCTATATCTAAGTAGAAGAAATTCAATGTATTAATTAGAAAACAATAAAGTGTATGGTAAAATTTTATTTGCTTTTAAAAAACGCTGCAGAACTTACCGCTGCAACTTTTACCATCTGCAGAGTGGAGGAAGCCGTCGAGACACAGGCAGCGGTATGTGCCAGGGAGGTTCTCACAATGGCCGTTAGGACAGATTCCCAGGTTCTGACACTCGTTAACGTCTGGTGACATAGAGGGGAGGTTAGTACACACTGTTGTTGCGATACTTTTGGATACAGACTGTGTATTACTGTCAAAATTAATTTTTTTTAGCAAAAATTTCTCTATGTCTTGAATATAACATTTTTCTTAATCTTTATTGAATAAATAAAACATTTTTTTTCCTTTTCTGCTTTAATTACTTGAACTTTTGTGGTAACTTATTTTCTTCTCCTGTTCATGACTCTTTATGACAGGAGACAAATCTGACCTGCATTCATTCCCGTATTTATTTTGATAAGAGGGGGACAGCCACAAAGATAACCAGAGCTTTGATTAAGATAAAACTTATAAACCTGATTTTTCTTCATCGTGACACATTCTTGTGCATGTTTTTAAGCTGAGGGCAAGTAATGAAGTTCTATTCCATTACATTTTTTTTTTTTTTTGGTTTTGATTCCATAATTTGGTGGAATTTTTTTCAAGTGCTATAGTAGTACCAGGATTTTTTAATACTAATGCTCTTTTGTTGTTTTAATTTAATGAACAATTATTTTTTGGGAAAAAAAATGTTTTGTTTGGCATAATTAGACTCACCATAACATTTGCCAGCGTGGGCTTCATAACCAGGCATGCAGGGAGTGCACTCATAGGAGCCCAGTGTGTTTTCACACTGCTCATTGGGACAGGCCTCAGGATTCAAACACTCATTGATGTCTGGAATGAATGTCAAAGGTTTACATTTTCATACATTCAGATTTAATAAAACATGAGCACGGCAGGTTGGATTTTACTGCAGAGTCTCCTTACCTTCACAGGACGGATATCGGGGGGACTTGCTCCTGAATCCGCTGTGACATTCACATTTATAGGTACCTGGCAGGTTCACACAGAGGCCTCCAACGCCACAGATGTCTGGTTTCAGGCACTCGTCAATATCTGAAAAGCAACTAAATTATTCCTGCTATCGCATATGGTAGTTTCAAGAAAATTAGTTAAATAACTTACCTTTACATCTAAGGCCTCCATGCTCCACCTTGTGCTTAAATCCCAGGCTACAGATGCATTTGTACGTTCCCTCTGTGTTGACACAGCGGCCTCGGCCCTGGCCGCACGGCTCCAACTCACACTCGTTTTCATCTGGGTGACAGGAGGTAGTGGGAAGAACAGGACTGATGATTACAGATGCTCAGTAGAAGTTCTGTTTGTCCAGAAGGTGTTGGGCCCGTGACTCCTGCATCACTCTTAATTCTTGAATGTATTGTTCCAGTTTTGTAGTTTTTTAATGAAAAGTATCCTGTTCTGTTTAAAAAGAGCCATTTAAGTTTGCAAAGGCTTCTGAGGACAATTGTAGTCTATGTACACGCTGCAATAAATACATCTATAACTCATATTTGCATAATCTTTAAAATGAGATTAAATTTGGGTTTGTTGGTTTATGACTCCTCCCTCAAAAACAGGTGCAGTTTTTGTGAGTTTTTGGAAGGAAACAGTGAGAAGGAGGAGAAAAACTATTTCTGAAACCGTAAATTCTAGTATTTTTCAAATAAAATGCAAGTCAACAAGTATTTTTGCCAATGCTAGAACTCAGCCTCCTTCCACGAGGGCCGCAACAGCCTCCTTTTAAAATGTGCTTTGTCTTGTGGAAAAAAAAAACAACAGAAAAATTTTTTTTTTATGTTGCATGAATCAAAGTAGCGACATCACGGCAAATGTGTTGCATTCCCAGTCAAAGGGTTTTTTACTTTTTATATTAGGTGTACCTGTCTTTAGAATCCATGAGGAAAATGCTGAAAACATTAAATAAGTTGAGGAAAATAGCACTAATGTTAGATTTTTTTTTAAACTCAAACATCAACATGCACATGTTTATTACAAAAAGTCCTCATACCAAAATAAAATCTAACTTTCTGCATTCAAAGTGACCTTCTCACATCAGAGAAAAGTCAAGCAAAAGAAAGAATGCCAGAAATGTCTCCTTTCTCTACTACTGCCTCTTACCCTCACAGATGTTCCTCTGTGGGCTGAGATGGTAGCCAGGGTAACAGTGACAGATGTGGCCATTTGGGCTGTTCTCACACTCTCCGTGACCACAAATATTTCTGCTCAGCCTACATTCATCTGTCTCTGCTTTAAGGAGGGGTAAACACGGGACAAGTGTCACATATATACAGCCATGTGAAAAAAAGAAAGTGTCTTTCTGTTGACTTCAAGGTATCAGGGCTTAAAAATCATTTGGTTCATCCCAGGTCCTCAAATTCCAATGATAAAAACATGATAAAAGCTTGATTGCAAAAAACTCTAAATTATGTTTTCTTTGTACTAACAGACTCTTATTGGTGTGTAATAATTATTATGCACTTTTGGGAACAAATTTACACTTCTTGTTTGGATTGTTGCAACATATTTCGCTTTTAGTCATTTTTAAGAATTTTAGATGCTCAGATCTGTGGCTGCAAGCCCAAATCATTATCTTTCCACCCCCATGCTTCATAGCTGCTACTAGTTGTTAGCACTAAAGTGGTTTGTTATGATTTGTTTGTATTATTTTTAGTTTATTTTGTTACAAAAGTGTTTGTGCAAGACCAAGCAAGGACCAAATGATTTTTTAGAATAAATAGAAGCCCAAAAATGTTTGTTTTTTCACATGACTATGTACAGTTTCAACGCTACTTCCCAAAAAAAGTCAACGTTCATCTATCTTTAATGTTGACACTAATGGAGGTTTTTTAAATACCAATGACTATTTATGTTATTTTATGTTATTTTATGTTATATATTGCATGTTACAGAAACATATTGTCTAAAACTGCTTTAAAATATTTAAAAAATACAGTGGAAAATTCCCAAAACAGAGAAAGAGTGAATGCTGGTTCATGCTTTAGTTCAAAACATGCAAAATCAATGAACTGCAAAAGCAAATGATGCACAACAACCTTTGGTTAAAATGCACTACTTTAGAGCTTTTTCTATTAAATCATCATTAAAGTAACAAATGTGAGGCAAACTCTATGTTAATGTCTTCATTGCATGGGGAAAGTCAACATGTCATTTGTCAGAGTGGACCCAAAGCTACTCTCAGCGAGGAAAGCTGCAAGTTGGACTCTCCATTTTTGGAGGCGCATGAACCAGCATTTTTGAAGAGGGTGATGAAAAGCTTTGTGTGAAACTCACGGGAGACTTTAATCTCTGTTTCGAGGGGGTCATTGCCCGGGTTCAATCGGATGATTGTCGGAGGAGTGGGTTTAACAACTGTGGATCCAACAAAGGGAAAAGATGAGGCTGACAGACTTTGGAAGGAACTATGACATGTTGAACTTTAGTCCTGATCCTTCTGGATTCAATGTTCCACCAGTTTCCATCAGTTAGCAGCAACAAATAAGCATTCCACTCGGTGTGTCAGTCGATGTAATGTCAAAAGCTACAGATTAACTTTCATTGTTTCATTATTCTGAGGATTTCTAGGGGGGAATGTTACAAAAGGTGCATTTACCGGGAACACGGGGACCGCTGGTGCTGGTGGAGATCTGCTGAACAGGGGTTGTATTTGCAGGCTTAAAAAAGAACAAAGAATCAAGTTTTTGGACAACAAAAACAATCAGTTAAAGTCCTAATGTGACCTTGTAAGTTATCTAAAAAAACAGGCGAGAGAAATCTCAACATACCACTGCGTGTTCTTCTGAAAAGAAAAATTACAAAGTGATATTAGGACTCAAAATGTTCAAACAAAGATATTTTGGGGGCTTTGATTTTGAAGAATTCAAGGACTTACCTTCCTTTGGTGGTTTGGGAGGTAAGAAGAAAGGAGGCAAGGCCACAGTCTCTGTTATACTTTGGAGAAGGTACCCCTTCCCTGCGGGGCAGATCTTACTAAAAGCCACTGGAACCACGTGAAGAAACAAAGGAAGAAGTTATTGGTAATTGTCCTTAAATCATATATGATATATAAAAAGGCTTTTAAGAAGAGATATTTTGCTTTTAAAAAGCTGTTTAAAGTTACATTTTTGCCAACTTTTATTAATAGTTCCCACTTTTGGCTGTAAAATAGAACAAAAAGCTTCACAGATTCAGCTTTTAATGTGTTTGTGACCATGTTAACAGTCAAAAATCTCAGGACTGTTTGTTTTGAAAATCCTTGAAAACAAAGCCCTTCAATGTGCTATTAAGAATCAGTTTAATCATTGAAGGTCACTCACATGTGCCCACTTGAGGACACCTCTCACAGTTGCGTCCCCAGGCTTTGCCCACCGTGCAGCAGCACATCTCCTGGGTGATCTGCGTGGGCAGAGGATGCTCACAACCCTTGGACTCGGATGCCATCAGGAAGCACTGGGCCTGCTCAGCTGGAGAATCTAACATTGGCAAAACAGTAGTTTACTAAGTTATTTTACATTCTAATAAAAACGGTATTTATTTAAAAAAAAATGCTGCTGTCCTAGTGGACGCCAATGCTCACCAACACATCGGTTCCGCTCTAGGACAAGCCCAGACTTGCAGGAACATTTGAAACTGCCCAGAGTGTTGAGACAGTCCCCGTTCTGACAGACACCCTGCATGGAGCACTCATTGATGTCTTTATGATTATGACAAAAAAACAAAACAAAAGAAAAACAAGGTTTTCCTCATGATATGCAAAAACACTGCAGTATTATCTGGTACAAAAGAGAACAAAAATATGAAAAAGCTATTTAAAAGACACTAAACGGGAGCATGGTGCTTGACGTTACCTTGACAGTGAGTGCTGTTGTATCGTTTGTAGCCTTGTGGGCACGCAGAGCCGTAATCTTCCACAATGGTCTGTTTGACTGATGCATCTGACAAAAGAGACAACAAAGACAAACAAAAAGGGTAATAATTCCATTCTAAAATGATAGAATAAGACATAAAATAGCCCTTTCAGGCAAAAAAACATCTAAACCTGTTAGAGCTTTGAAAAAAAAACCCTAATATCTACAGGAAATCAGTAAAATATTGATCCAGATCAAAACCTTTTCAATCACTTTTCCTCTGCACTGCAGAAAACATTTGCTTACAGTAAGCACAAATCTCCTTTCTATAACCATTGCTTAACACATGTCCACTCATAAAGGCTAATATAGTTATTAGTTTATGAGTTGTATGATGTATCTACACACTGACCTGAGCATAAAGAACCTTTCTTGAAAATGTTGATCTTGTGCATATTGCTTGTTAGACTTTTGCTTTTTAATACATTGTGAATAGATTTTTTTAAAGCAAACTTTAAGATCAAAGTATCAAAAAAATGCTGAATTCAATCCTGATAAAACTCAAGGGCATACAACCTATTCTTTGGGCATTTTGTCAACTAAATTCTTAAGAAATGTTTTCAGCTGTGTTGAAACACTGTTCTGAAAGATGTGAATACCTCACTCATTTCTGGTGTTTTTCCACAATCATTGAAAGTTGCAGCTGAAACTGAAAGTTAATTTTCAGCTCTGAAAGTGCCAACACTGCCTAAAGAAAAAAAACATCAGTTTTGGTTTAGTGTGACCAAAAAAAAAAAAAACACTCCTGACAAGCTGGAAAAGTGGTTAGAAGTTTCAGATGCAGTCCATGATTGGATCTGATCTCATCTCGAAGAAACATGCTGCTTCATTTGGTAGTAATTAATCAGAGAGTCTCCATGTCATGAGGAGTACCTCAAGGATCAATTCTTGGACTTCTGCTGTTTAGCTACATGCTCTCTCTAAGTCAGAGAATTCTCACTAAAACTTTCCAAAAATAAGTTATGCAGAGGATGCTCTGCTGTATGGAATTCTACCATCATGCAAACATAATCCGTTAGACTATCTGTTTGTGCTTAACTCCTGAAATCAGTAAAACTTTCTCGAGTTAAGACAAAGTCTGTGTTAGTGGAGAAGAAGGGAAAGGATGAGTGTAAACGGAGAGCTGATTTCTAGAGTAATTAAGACCAGAAGTTAGAAATCTTTGTGTTGTTAAAGACCCACTTTCATGATTTTTTTAACATGTTCTTGTGTAGAAGCATATTACAGTCTAAATCAATTAGTGAGACTCAGAGATTTCTTATCCAGGCAGCATTTAAAAAAGCATGTCTAGATCTCCTGCAGGTTGGACTTCTTCTGTCTGCTCTTCCAAAAAAGACTGTTAGAAAGCTCAGCTCATTCAGAACGCTGCTGCCAGGTTTTTAGACCAGAACCAGAAGAACTGAGCTCTCAAGTTCTCACACTATAGAAGTGCTGCTGGTAGGTTATAAAATCGCTTAATGGTCTGGAACTTGTCAGAGCTACTTGTGGTTCACAAAACCCAGTTGAGCTCAAAGATATACCATTACACGGTGGATCAGAACCAGAGAGAGTGAAGCTGCTTTGAACTTTGATGTTACGTTCACATTGGGCATGTTACTAGGGGCGTGAATTGGCAAGAGTCTGGCGATACAATACGTATCCCGATACGTGTCTCACAATACGATGCATATCAAGACTATGCCAGAACAATTTTTCCCTTTTCCTTTTTTTAAAGAGTATGACTTAGAAAAAAGGCTTACTGAACATTTAACACAAGACGGTCCTGGGGAGATCTTGTTGTTTTGGTCACAATGTAGATCAGCTATAAGAGGCTCAGTGTGCTGCCAACTAGTGGTCGGAGGTTTAGGTGGAAAACAAAAGTAAGACACTGACAGACACTAAGTATCTTCATGTCAACATTTTAAATCGATAAGTATTGCCAAACGAAATATCGCGATATATTGCCAAACTGATTTTTCCCTACACCCCTACATGTGATGATCGTTCAAGAGTATTTAGTGAGTTCTTGAATTGTTTATCCTCTAGTGTTCACACAGGACAAGCAGGGAGGGGCTTCTTCTTCGTCGTCTTTTTCTACTGTTTTTCACTGTTCACACTGCCACCTCTAGCTGGAAGAGGGTTGGTGTGAAATGTCAAAGCAGTGCAAATTTTGTGAATCTTGCTTCAGGCTATTTCTTTCCCAGCTCTATTCCAATACATGAAGACAAAGTCATATACAGTAATTCCAGCTGGACACAAACCACAACTATTAAGTTCTCCTCCATCATGAATTTACCAACAGTTGGTACTTCTATGAATTAAAACAGACACCATTCATACGACACTACCAAATCTGAGTCCATGATTAGTCATAGTTTAACCTGGTTCAAAATTCGCATCTACACAGACTTTTCTTTGGATGTGGTCACTTGATTGTACTTTGCTGAGGGCGGTCTAAACATAACTTCAGATGGAACCAGCTTCCTTTTCAACTCAGATGTTCTTTCTTTTAGTAAACCAATAATGTTTTTATTTTTTAAAGTCAGTTTTTATAAAGACTTAGAATGGGAACGGAACAGTCCAAGCAATCCTTTGATGAGGTTTAAACTTGTGAAACTCAGTCCTTTGTTTTACTCCCCACTCCTAAAATCAGGAGAGCTCTGTTCTCTGTGAGAGTGGAAACATGTGAGGCACTTTTATGAGTGGGAAAAGTGAACGTTCTGAAGCCGTATTGAAATGGAGAGGCCAGTTCATGGCTTACTGTTTTATGGAGAGGGGCGGAGCTTCATAACGGACATGAGCATGTCAGAACTGACAACAGCACGGGACTGAATCCAGTCATCTTCAGGCCAAATAGAGGTACAGTATTGGTTCCCTATCAAAGGCAGCAATGTCTGAGGCAGAGCTGAGGAATGGAATAATAGTGGAGTGGAAAAATTGGAGTAGCCAAGATATTCTTGAAATTCAATCTGCAGGAGGGTGATGACAGTCCTGCGCTGGGCAGGCTCATTGGAACAAGCTGAAGCTGAGGCCTTATTTTCCACTCTCTGTTTTCCTGTCTCTCTGTCTGCATGAAGTTCTCAGAATGTCTTCCCTTAGATTCTCTCCATTTTTTAAGACACTCAATAACTCTAATGGACATTTATACTTATTTTACCTGGTTGTTGATTACTTTTATGGTATTTATCCTTTTAAAAAAGTTCCTTATCACTTTTCTTTTTCATTTGCTTTTGGAAATTTGTCCCACTTATGTAACTGAGATCATCAAATGCATGGTAGTATTACTGGAGCTTTAAAAAAAGACCATTGAAGGGAGTAATCCGTTAAGATCTGTCAAGTTTTGTTTGTTTTTTGTGTTTTTACCATGTTCATTTTTCACACGAACAGGGACATGCTTAAAATAATTTAAGATTAAAACTACATTTCTGAGAATTTATTTTTTCAAATTGAGCTGGATCAGAGGCAGATGTAAACTAAATGTTTGAAGCATGATGCAGCAACTGCAATGGGTGGGCCAAAGTCGCTCTTTCTCCACTACAATTCTGAAGCACCCACTTGCAGAGAAATAGATCCATTAACGTCTTCATTTTCCTTATCTGAGCTGCCATCTGGCTCAAAACTGTGCAAGATTGACCGTTTTTTTTACCATGCTAATGTTAGCTTAAGCTTGTGAGGTGCTATCCCTAAGCGAAGTGCAAACAAAGGAATGCTGGGAAATTAGTGAAGCTAACTTCTGCAGCAACAGTCCCGCCCACAAATAGAATTTAATTTCTAATGAGCTTCTGCTGCTCTGCAGAAAATATGTCTTACAAAAACAACACACCTTTTGATTTGGGCTAAAACTGTATAATCCATATTCTTTTCCAATAGAAAGACATATAGTTAGATAAGGACTTTGAAGAAGGTAATTTTCCCCTTTCCTAAACCATATTAGCATTAACTATTGTTTTTAATTAGACGCTTTGCTTTGCATTAACATTAATAAATTGAGAAATCTTAGATAAAAATAGCATCAAGAATAAAATTAAACTAAGAGATCAGAAAAGAGCCTATTAGATAAAAGAGCCTATTAGATTTACTAATTCAATTTTAAGACCTGGATAAGTTGCCAAACTGATAAATGTTAAGTTCTGCTAATAAGAAAATCTGAACATCCGAGTGTGCCAATTGAGTTTTACAGCAGGACAATTATTTAAAGTCCCCTGATCATCTTACGATCTATTGTAAAAGCGTTCCCAGGGGTGTTATAATTATGATAATGCTGTTTTTAGTCAAAATAAAACAAAATAACTATCATCTTCTAGGACATAGTTTCTGCAGAGCAGCAGTAGTTCATTAGTATTCATTAGAGTTGTGGCGGGACCGTCGCGGAGCAACCCCGCCCCCATTTCCCTCCCCATTGAGCTTGGAGGAGGGAGCTTGTTGCCCACCCAGCATATTTTATACACAAATAAGCTCTTTTTCAGGCAGCATTTTTTATCTAGTCTTGATTTAAATAAAAAAAAATACTTTAAAATGCAATTTTGAGCTTAATTTCCTCAATATATGTATTGAAATATCATCAACTTTAAAATAAATTTTTAAAAAAGGGATTTACAAGGTAAGATTAGCTTTTCCAGTAACCCTTTATAAACCTTTTAATTAACACCTGAGCTCCACTGTTGAGGTTCTTTGATTTTCAACTGTTAACACGATCCATGTAACTCCAGCAGATTCTGAAGGAGAAAAGAAGCTCCACTTTTCTCCTTCAGAATCTGCTGGAGTTACGTTGATCGCGCTAACAGTTAAAAAGTTACAGTATGTTAAAGATTGTGTGATGTTTAAGTGCCGCTGGTGACATCTTAGGTGTTAAAGTGCTAATGAAACCTCTGGTGACATTTTGATCTCTTTGCCTCCACTTGCAGAGGAATTACAGCAAGAAAGTACAAGTTATTATTTTTAAATCAGAACTGTGTGACTTACTTGGTAGTTTGGGGCACTGATAACACTTGTTTTGTCCCCATGAGTTTCCCACGCTGCCGCAGCAGTCCTCCTGGTTGGTCAGAACAGGAAGTGGCGTGCTGTTGCACTGAAGATTGACAGAAGTTCCTGTCAGTGAGAATGCACACGAGGCTGAAGGACACTTTCTGGACTGAACTCACTGCCTGTTTGGGTGTGGTCTCCTGGAAGCACCGCCCCTTTGGTTTGTGCCTCGACGGGACTGGAAGTGGCCCGGTTTTGTGAGGAGGCCTGGCTTCTGTCTGGTCGACAGAGTGAATGACCACAGAGGTGTCTGGTGTGTGATGAACACGTAGATGCACTGAAGAGAAAGAAGGCAGACGTTACAGAGACGGGACATCAATGAGCTGCAGTCGCACGCGGGACGGATCTGGTACCTTCAGATGAGTGGTGCCCCCCCTGTGACAAGGGCAGGGTAAAGAACGAGTGTGTTTGAGCCAGCTGTGTGCGCCCCAGACCGGAGTGCTCCATCAGCTTGTGGCCATCGGACTTCAGAGGAACGGAGTATACAGGCTGCTTGTTGCCGCGCGCCGCCTGAGCCTGCTGGGAGCGCTGGAGTGGAAACTGGCAGAGCCGGCCGGTGAAACCGGGAGGGCAGAGGCAGTGCTTCCTGGAACTGCAGACGCCGCCATTCATGCAAGTCAGGGGGCACACAACTGTAGACAGAAGGAGAAGAATATTTCACACTTCACTTGATGCTAATTTCCAGTGAAGGAAAAGCTGTAAAACACATCAAAGGAGAAAGAGTAAAGAAAAACAGTAAAGTTCTATACATTTTTCTTTGAATAAGTCACAGTTTGTACTTAAAAAGGCTTTAAAGTATACTGGTGAGTTTATCAATCACATTAACCGTTAACAATGACAGAACAGACCCCCCATTAGTATTGATTTAATTCAAAATTTAACATGGAAGTTTCAAAAAGTTATTAGCTCTAAAGGTTTTGGCTTAAAACAAACAACAAGAGTTACGGTAGATAATTGTGATGTTTAGAATAAATCCTAGGAACTTTTACTGAGCTTTTCCTGGTTTTTAAACAGTTTTCACATAGCTTAGATCTCATCTTTGCCTTCTTTATGGATTTATACAATTCTATTTTGTGTCTAAATGTTTGATATTTTGTTAAAACACATAAAAAATGTTTGATCTCAAGTTTTGCAGTAAAAATGACAAAATTAACCTACTGGAATTGTTATTTTTGACAGTTTCTTGTCATTGTTGAATTATTGTGTAATATAATAAAAAATATATCTGGAAAATAAAGAAACTGGGGATGTGCTAAAAAAATGGATACTAAGAATTGCCACAAAAACTGTTTCAAAGCTAAATTAATAGAGCTAATTGTAAAAAAGAAATATATTGGACTATTAAGGCTTTAAATGAGTTAAAATAAATCAATTTTAGGATGATAACGGATGGTCAGTTGCTACATGACACCAAAAATTTCAAAAACAATTTTTTCCTTGCATCCTCAGAAATCAAAAAGGAAATAATTACCAAAATAAAAGCAGATTCCACTCCATCTTCTCTTTGGGACTGCTATCCTCTAGCAGCCAGTAGCTGTTTATAGAGCACTCACCACTCAAAGCTGTTACTCAGGTCAAAGTGAGACCTGGTGGTTCAATTCCTGCCCCGGTCACATGTCAGGCTGCCTCTGGTAGGTTAGATTACACACTCACACGTTTGGGTAAGCAAATCCATAGATGTAAAACAGTGTGAAAGCACTTTAAGTATCCATAGATATACAAGTGTAGGCCACTTAGAGTCAAACTAGTGTGTTGTTTTCTAGATTTAGCATATTACATCCTAAATGAGTCATTACTAAGAGAAAAGGCATCATTTCTGTATGAGAATTTATCTCTTGCAGCAAGGTGAAATCAAATGAGCAGCAAAAACCACATTCCTAATGTCTCTGCTGGGGTCATGAATTCACTGATTTCCTAAGCAAAAATCCTTCTGGTTTTCATTCATTTACATTTGTGTTTGTCTCCCATTTTACTCACAAAAACTCCAAACCTTACATCACTTATCTGTACAAACCTTACATCACTTATCTGTACATTGACAGTGTTTAGAATCCACCAGAAACAGACCTGTTGAGCCTCAGACCACCCAGCTGCTCCAGAGCGGTGCAGACCAGACTCCTCAAGAGTAGATAAACACAACCTGAAAGGCTACATCTCTGCCGTTCGAGTTTATCAGACCACATCCTCCTACATTTGCCAGAAGATAAAGGAATGGACTGGAAACACCAACAGGTACAACCAAAAGCTTTAACTGCGAGTTTTGAGGGAAGTCCAGGCAGGAGTCTTTCTGCTCTTCTGTTTTGTGCCCTACATGAATTAGTAAACCAAAGAGAAATCTCCTGTTGGCTCGACAGAAGACACAAATATTTAATTAAAGAGTGTGTCCTCCTGCAAAGTAACGATAAAATCTAAGATTTTTATGCTTTGCTCAATAGGTGTTTAAAAAACAAAGGAAACAATTGAAGAATTTATTTAAAAAAATAGTAGAAAAATGACCAAAAACAAAGATGTTTATAACAATAAAAGCAATCATTATATTGATTAAAATGTGTCTTCAACTCAAAGACATAAACCAGACAGATGTGACATCTAACTTTTTTTTAACCCTTATATTGTGTTCAGGTCAGAATTAAACCCGTTTTCAAGTGTTAATGTGGAATAATATGGAGAGAAAATAGTCTCATTCAATTTGTGTGTGTAATTCTTGATTTGTAACTTGTGTATGCATCTTTGTGTGTAACTTTGGATTTGTGTGTCATAATTCTGGATTTGTAGTACATTTTGTGCACTTCTTGCTAACGTTGTCTGGTCCCAAACTGGCAAAATCGGGTGATATCCGTACGGCGGAAAAATGGAGACTGAATTGACTTAATTTTATTATTTCACACACGCTTCAAATGTTTGAGGTGGGCCAGCAGGCATCACACAATATTAATGAGGCATCTGATTGGCTAATTTATAACTTAGATAACTTACGAAAAAGAAGATATAACATAAAAAAAAAGAGACACCAGAGCAAGAATGGTTATTCTGACAAAGAATGACTGAGTAATAGCTGTTTATTTTTCAATAGAAGTCAATGGGATTGTGGCTTTCTGGGACCAGCGTGTACTTCCTATTTGGAATGCGAGGGGTGAGGAAATGATCATTCCAGTTCTCTCTATGTACTGTCTATGGTAAATACACAATTGCAAGTACATAACATTACCCACAAAATGGATTGTATGAGTCACAAATCGAGAATTAAGGACAGCAAATCGGGATTTAAGGACAGACAAATCGAGTGAGTCTATTTTCTCTCCATACAAACACAATATAAGGGTTAAGTACGGTTTCGGGCTTCATCCACACTTTCAAATTTCATTTAAAGAGTCCAAAAGTGTTAAATAATTTAAATATTTTTTTCACACACTGCACTTCAAACCTCATGTCACTATTACTACCATGGAAACGGATGGTAACAGGGTCAGAGACAGAACTGGAGCAGATTCAGACTCTCCATGAGACATGCAGAAGCACTGCACTGATCAGTCATCTTCTGTGCTCATTGACATCTTTGCTCAACCAAGCCTGAAATAATGAATCAGAATGACACATTCTTTGTTCTCCAGCTCCTGAAGAACCCCTGCCAGGATGCTGTTTGCAGATTTCAGCTCTGCTTTCAATCAATGCTCTCAGATGAGCTTGTCTGTCTCCATCTGCGAGGAGATCTGAATCTTTCTGATTAAAACAGCAAGTAGAGCTAATTTGTTGATACCTGGATCATCAGAACCAGCTTCCCCTAAACTGGACACACAGCAGAACACAACTCCATCATCACTTCCTGCAGCAGCTGAGGAGATGCTGATGCAAATCATCCTCCAGTGACTCTTCCATCACTGCTGAAATACTGAGAGTTAAAACAGAAACTTGAGAACACGATCTGCTGCCATCTCTCCTGTTTAAAGGAGCAGCCAGTGGCTGGGATTGTTAGACGAACACAGAAGATTATAACTGACTCCTCTCCCCCAGGACTTTTCACAACATTCCTCCTGGCGAGGAGACTGTGTTCAATCAGGACTGAAACCTCACAGCACAAAAACAGTTTCTCCTCTGCAGCCAGACATATAAACACTTCATCATCCTCACGTCGTTTATGTTTCACATCATGGTTTACTTTCATGTCCGACTCCACTTTTGTTCAAACTGCTCATTTTCATAAAAAATAAAATAAAAATAAATACAATTCTGGGTGATCAGAACAATAATGCACAAAAAAGAATTAAAAAATCTGATTATCTTTGATGTGTTTTAGCCCTAAACATCCCGATTTTGTTCTGTCTTAAGCATGCAACTTTTCCAGACAAGATTAGATATAGCATCCTTTAAAACCACAGTCAAAACATTTCTATAAATAAAAAAAGAACGATAAACAGTGTCTACAAAAGGACCTACTCTAAGTATAAAGACCAAGTTTAACTTGTTTTTGTTCCTCAGGACAAAATAAACATCCAAACTAGGTTGTCATTACTGATAAAGTTCAGCTAAGGTGTGTTTTTGCAACAATAATCAGGAATAGCAGCTGAACAATATTGTTAAAAAAAAGGAAAAATTAAATTCTTTTTGTTGTTTGATAATGACGATCAGTTATTGTAGACAAATAAAATTGCTGAATATTGTACTAAGTGGAGTTTAGTTGTGGTTATTATTCCTGTAGCTTTTGGTGCAGCTTATAAAGACTCAAGGCTGCTGAACATCTTCAGCATGTTGAGTAGATCTTTATCTCAATGAGAGACTGGTAAGCCAATGATTCAGTGAACCATGTTGATAATCCGTTGCAGGTGTTTCTTCTTTCCTACAACGTAAACCACACAGTAAAGTCAGAGGAGAGTGAGGAATGGGCAGTAAAATGCACTTAAAACCTCAAAAAGTAGAATTTTCGTGGTAGAGCCCCTTTAAGGAATAAAGCTGTCTTGTAGACTTTGCGAGACTTTTTTAAACTAAATAACTATGTTTTACTCACATTAAATGTTCAAAATGTCACCTGGATAAAAGAGAACTTTCGTCGATTTTAAATTTTCAGGTCCAAAGAAAAACAAAATCAATGTTTCTTATTCAGTCATAAATAGAGCGTATCTGCATGAAAATCTAATTTTATTCAAGCTACACTGGAATCAACCTATCACCACAACTTCAATTGAAATAAACATTCATACATCTTCCAAACCTGGTTAAACCCGTTGAGGGCCACATGGTTGCTGGAGCCTATCCCTGTTACTGCTGGGTGAAGGCAGAGTACACTCTGGGTGGTTTACCAGTTCATAGTAGAGTTGTAAGCACAAGTATTCATATACAGTGTTTTTTTTTTAAATGAAAGCTATAACCAGTTATTTTTCATGTTAAAGTTATTAAACATTAAACGAATTTTTGCAAGAAGTTTAAAGAAGATTTCCTAACATGATTTTTATGGTAAATTTGTTTTTGTATGCTTGGTTTTTATATATCCTTAGTTAAAAAGAGGCCTTTTTTTAAAAATAAATTCTCAAAAGTGTTTATGTTCACATCAAAACCCAGCAGCTAACACATCATGTTGAAGACTTTGTACTTTTTTCCATTTTCCAGTACACCCAAACTCATCCTTTTTTTCAATCAAATGAATGTGGAGAACAGGAGAGGAGATCTGCACACATGGAAGTAATTAGGTGGGGATTGCCAAGGATCCTGGACTGCAGCACAGTTATCAGACTAGATCGTTTAAGACTCAGTGGGGACGTCCTTAAGTCTGGTAACACAATAAAAAATCAGTTCAATGAGACATTTCTTTCTCACAGTGCAATAATTCAAACCTTTAACAGTTGTCTTTATCCACAGTTAGAGAGCGCATGCAGAGCTAAAGCAGGAGGGTCACCTTGCAGAACTGCAGGTTTGACACCAGCTTCAGAGTTTGAGGAAACTAAGAAAGATGTGGTGGCAGAAAAAGTGAGATTGCAGACATGGGAAGAAGAAAGCACAAGCAGCTCCTTCCAAATGTTATTAAACAATCTAAACCGAGAGACGGAGAAGATGACAAACTGCAGGCAGTCTGGAGCGAGGCTCCAGCTGGCTGGGAATGTGTCTGAGACAGAGACTGGGAGCTCAGATGAATCTTGTGCTACACTAATGAACACAAAGGAAAAAGGGGAGTCGTCTTTCATACTCGGGGTCACATTTCCTGGGTGGTGCAGGTCCAGTGAATGAAGCCTTTTTGATGTTGCAGATTGAGGCCAGCATGACATTCTAAAGAACTCAGATCAGATCACTGACTTTGATTTGATTCTTTGAACTATAAATAGATTATAATCTGGTTCAAAGAATTTTCTAATGGATTTCAGGTAAAAATTCTAAATCTCTAAACTTTCATATATTTAAATATTTAATTTTCCAATAGAGATTGAAATTATGAACACAGATATATTTAGATTGACAGTATATTTGTCTATGATTTTTCTAAATACTCAATGCAAATGACAATCAGCTAGAGTATTTACTAAATGTTAATGAACAATCCTCACAGAAAACAGCATTTTTTTCAAAAATAAAAACCTTAAAATGCACTCTTCCACATTATTACACACTAAAGAGTTCCACAACATTTAATAAATTCTAAAGAACTGAAAATGGTTGAATTTGCTGCATTAGGAGGTCATATTTACAACAATTCCAATCAAAAACATCTTAATAAATCAAATTACATTTAAACATACGATCTCTTATTTTGTAGCTGCTTCACAATTCTTGCATTCGTTACATTTTTTGTAGAGTTTCTGCTTGAATTTCTTTGCAGGATGTCAGAACAGCCTCCCAGAGCTGCTGTTTGGATGTCAACTATCCCCAGTCTCATCGATATTTTGTTTTGAGGTTGGAGGTGAGGAGAGGATGGAGGCCACACCATCATTTTATCTCCATTTATGCCCATAACATCCAATAATGCAGAGGTATTCCCTACAGCATGAAATGCTGCATTGTCATGTAAGATGATTTTGTTACAGAAATCCCGGTTCCTCTTTTTGGACCATGGAAGAAAGTAATCAGTCAGAAACTCCAAATACTTTTCAAAGGTATCTTGACCAAGACATTCAACTATTTCACACTTTTCAGCATCAGAAAGATCATTTTTCTTTCCTATATTGTTTTAAAATGTTTGTCTGCTTAATAATATGGAACATTCTTCTGTAGTAGTTCTTCCTTTAATTGAACTCACCTGGTAAACTAATTATCACAGGTGTCTAAGATTGATTTCAGTGATCCAAAGAGCCCAGAGACACAATACTATCCATGAGTTTAATTGAAAAACAAATATTTTTAGTTTTTTTTTACATTTAAATACAAGTTCATAACAATGTGGAACACATTGCACACTAATTTGCCCATAGAAGAAGTCTTCAGTGTGATCCACTGTAAACCAATAGGTGGTTTCATCACATTTACATTCATAGTCATCGGTTGCGAATTGAGCTGCTTACTTGCTCAACAAATCGATTTTTTCAACCGAAAATGTCAACAAATTTTTTGTATCTGTTCTTTTTTAATAAAACTTTGCTTTATAATTAAAACTCCAACCTTCTGTTTCCAATAAAAAGTGTTGCAGTTCCTAAAATGTCCATAAGATGCAGGTACAAAAATGAAGAAATGTCACCCAAATCCCCCAAAATGTATTTTCAGTCTGGTTTCAAAGGCTTTTTAAATGCATATTGCTATAGAATCTATTCATGTCCATATTATTTGTGAAATTACTCAGTTTGATTTTTTAAGAATTCAAATTTAGCTGATTTAGGAGTGTGCTTATTTAACTAGCAGTGGGTGAACCCAAGAGTGCTTCAAAGTTGACTTTACCCTGTCCATTTGCCATTTTCAGACAACAGTTAAGACAGTAGAGGGCAAACATGATCAACATTAGATTTTAGAAATCATTTTCAACATGCAGAATATATTTCTGTGGTAAAAGCATAAATATTAAGCAGAAAAACTGTAGATGCTGCCAAAAAGAAAAAAAATCATGATCTACCTACTTATTCAAAAAACAAACAAAAAAAATGATTTTATAACATCAATTAGTTTTGAAAACTGCCTCTATTGCACCAAGAGAAGCTCCTTGACAAGAAGAAACAGAATTCAGGCTTTATGTAGAGTAAAATTACAGGTGTAGGCAAGTGGATAATGATAATGATGTAGATGATAATAGGCCATGATTCTACGTTGAAAGTGCTTGTGTAACTTTTTTCCCTGTGCTGTCACGACAAATAAAACAGAGTAATGGCGTTGATCTTTACTAATATGAGGATAAATTGCGCCAGGATGGGTAAGAAAAACACCCTGAAAACAAGGCAAATGACTGGGATCAAAAAATTTGGAAAGTTCTGTGTGAGCGTACGAAGAAAAAGCTTCAAGTCAGACTTTAGTGTGTCTGAAGTACGGCTGCCCCGTTTAGTCGACTAACCGACGACTAATCGACTGTTAAAATAGTCCACAACTAATTTAATAGTCGATTAGTCGTTACTTTATATTATATGGTGTCAGAGTGTAATAAAGTTGAAAGTTAAGATAGCATTATGCTAGTTATTTTAGCTAATTTAGGCTTTTTTTTGTTTTTTAGGATATTTTGGAGCAGAGCTAATATTTCAGCTACATGCTAGCTATTTTGGCTAATTTGGGATTTTTTCAGTTTTTTTTTTTTTTTGGTTAATTTGAAGTTTAGCTTATATTTCAACTGCATGCTAGCTATTTTGGCTAATTTGGGAATTTTTTTACGTTTTTTAGGGTAATCTAGAGTTTAGCTAATATTTTAGCTGAATATTAGTTATTTTGGCTACTTTAGGATTATTTCTTTCATTTTTTTAGGCTAATTTTGCATTTAACTAATATTTTAGCTATCAACTTCAGCGTTTTTATCTATCAATTTTAGGATCTTCAGCCATTAGCACTAGCATCTTCAGCAGCCAAATTCAGCTTACAGCATTCACACTAGCATTATCACAGGTAGGTAATGCTGTATCTAGTTTTTAGTTAGTTGAAAGCTAATGATGGTTAAGATGTGTGTTTTACATCCACTTAGCACATGACCCGATTGGTGATTAGTCGACTGTTAAAATAATTGTTTGTGGCAGCACTAGTTTGAAGCTGAGAAGGAAACGCTCCACACCAACCAAGTTAAAATAACCAGGACTTAAGTAAAAAACAAGGTTATGTACCAAAAAAGACATTTTAAGGCAAGGTACATCAACTCAATCCTGCTTTTTATAGAAAGAAAATTTTTGTTTTGGTTTGATATATGATTTGCATATTCAAAAAAATTATCAAATACAAAAATGTATTTGGTTAATTTGCTAACAAATAAGTTACAATAAAGAAAAAATGTTCAGTTGGTTTATACTAAACCTGGTGTAATATAATAAAACAATAAATGCTAAATCCTCATTAAATGTAGCAAAACACTAATTTGACATTTGAAATATACATCTAATTGTATACAGTAGGGCTGCAACAACTTACTTCTTTGAGAATTCAGTTCAATGGTGAAACATACAGTTTAGTCTTAAACCAATAATTGTGAATGAATTGTGGTATCCCTTAATTATTTTGATGTTTTCTCTTGTTTCTTTCTGTTTTATTCAATTATAAATATACTAATTACAGACTTTTAAAATAATTATAAAATATATTGTCTACATTTTGGCTACTCTCATTTGCAAAACTTTAAGTTTTTTTTTTTTTACCTATTCAAAATAAAATAAAAAATACATAAATTGATGCTTGTATTTTTTTTCCTAGCAGTTTTTGAACAATTAAAATTTCTAGCTTTGGATTTGGATCTCTTGTTTCTCATTTTGGGACTACTATTGCGTTGTGTTGATATTTGCCGCAAGAAAGACCATACTATTCCAGTGAATTAGTGAAAAAAGGCCAACATTTAAGGGATGGAGGAAAAGGTTCTCCTGGACTTGATTCCACTGGAGTATCTAACATGCTTCATACATGTAAAGACTGACTATTTTTTCCACTCAATTTAAGATATATAGAACCTGAGGTTTCTACCATTTTGTTGAAGTTATATTTCTGATTTAGATTGCTATGATGTTTTATTTTATGTATTCTTAGTTTTGTGAAAGTGTTTGTTCAGCTTGTTTAGAGTCTGAGCCAGAAACATTTTTTTAACTCTGTTCACAATACTTGAAATTTTTGCGACAAATTTGCACTTTTTGTGGCTAATTTACCCTCTAACCTTCAGGTCAGCAGTTTTGCAGTTAGCCGCAGTTTTTTCTCATAAATTATTCTTCTACTGTTTTGGCTGTGTTCAGTTAGTTTGGAAATAAGCCTCCAGTGTCCTAACAATTTTCTATACCTACAATTTCAGCAAACTGCTAAATTGAGTGGCATGCTTCAGCTGTCAGCAATCACACGCTCATTTGTTCTATTCAGTTAGCTGAAAGGATCTGTCTTCTTTGGTTTTGGATTCTCAACTAACATGATTGATTTTTTTTTTTTTATATAATGACATAAAGTGAATCTTTTCCTTCATCTTCAGCTCAGCTTAGGATAGATTTTGTTTTTGTGCAGTTTAAGTGCAGGGCGTATCATCTCCTGGAGAGCCGTTGTGGTTAGCTGACTGAGTCACATCACACTCTAAACGCAGCACCAAGCTGTAAGGTTGAGATCATAAGTATTTTACTCCTCATCTCACTTCTTCAAACAATCATCTTGCAGTTTATGAACGTCTGTGACTGCTTCTGTCAGGTATTCTCAGTTACGGCTCAGGTTTTCGCCACACCTTCAAGAGTAGAAGATCTAACACATTCCTAAGTCTAGAGGTGGTGTGTTATTAAAAAAATATATAATCACGCGTGTCTAAAAGTTATTTAGTGCTCTAAGTGAATGTGAGGAATGAGCAGAGCAGCATTAAAGGATGGGGAGTAAAAGCCACCACGAAGGTTATTTTCCACAGGTTTTTGAGGAGGAAGAAAAAGATGGAGATTGTATGAAACACGACTCCAAAGACACCAGCAAGCATA
>NC_050525.1:13114550-13137314 GCF_002922805.2 Oryzias melastigma
GTTGGAAACTTTCTTTGAGAGGCAGTTCTAAGTGATTCCATCTGTAATGTCATCCAGAGTAAGTATATGGTCCCAGGGCCAAAAACAATCATCTCTGTTTTGACTAAATTCAAACACAGAAAAAGTTGAGGATCAGACTTTTTCAAATATGTAATCAGTTGTGCTCAAAAATATTCAGTTTATCATTTAGTTTACCAAAGACAGGTGAATTCCAGAAAGTATGTGAGTTTCTATTTAATCGACAAGAAGGGGAGCTAAAGGAGGAGTCTCTTCAACTCTGATTTTCTGTTTCTTTCAACAAAATGTTCACAAAAAATTTTCTTGTGTTAAATTCTTGGCAAAATTTAAATTCTTAGGACAGTTTCTCTGCAGCTGTCTTTGATATCCATCTTTTTAGTTCAACCTTAGCTTATATTTGTCACAGATCTTTTTTTTCATTATGTCGTTCACATTTCTTGGTATCCTTTCAGGGGTCGCTACAGCAAATCAGCTGTCACTGATCCACACATTTGGTTTGGCAGCAATTTTTACTCAACAATCCAGTATTTTATCTGGGTTGGGAGACCCAAACCCAGGTCCCCTTGTGGCTATTAAGTAGGCAGTAGCATGTATTGCAAAAATTAAGATCAAACTGTGTGTGTATAGCTAAAATAAAAATGTAGCAGTCTCAAAACAAAGAAACAATGGGAAAAGTGTATTTAGAAAACAGGCAAACCTCCACTAAACTACACTGACCACTTAATTAGACACACCTGTCCTACTGCTCGTTAATGCAAAGTTCTAATCAGCCAATCACACGGAAGCAACTCAACCCATTGGTAAGGTCAACATGAAAGCATGATCCATCCTGCCTTGTAACAGCAGGTCAGGTTGGTGGTGTAATGGTGTGGGGGAGATTTTTTGACACACTTTGGACCCCTTAGTACCAATTGAGCATTGTTGCAACACCACAGCCTACCCGAGTATTGTTGCTGACCATGTCCATCCCTTTATGACCACAGTGTATCATCTTGTGATGCTACGTCCAGCAGGATAATAAAGTGGCTGATGTCTCTATACACTGCAAAATGTTCCAAGGAATTATTACAACTTACAATTTATGTGCCATAACTTTTGTTATGCATGTTTTAAACCAAATAGATTTATTGAAACATCTACATTAAATTTTGAACGAAAACTATGTTAATGGCAGGTCAGTTTCATTCCAACGTTACCATAACATCTGAAGGAATTGGCACCAGTGAGTTCAGAGACTGCTAAGGGTTGAGTAAGCTTGGAGCTAACATGACACCGAATAAAGACTCCATGTATGTCCACATGAAAATGCACACAGGCATACTCAACATTTTTGAAATGTTTTACCAAATTACATGTCAGACATAATGAGATCTCCATTCCCCAAAGAAAAATGTGTGTGATAATGAAAAAATCAGAGTACAAAGTCTGGGAGTTGCCCCCTGAGTGCCCTGTAAAAAAAAAAAAAACACCCACACCCTCCTGTCTGTCTGGAGATGACGCATTGCCAGCCCCCTCCCTCCACGACGTCCTTCCAGCTGCAGCTGCACCCTCCAAGCACAAAAACAACAAATTACAGTTCTCCAGGGCTCACTAACTGGAAGTTACTGCAGACATGAGCTCCAAACACACCAAGGATCCAGCCACCTCATCTACCCCGTTCTTAGAGTCTGCTCTATAATAGCAAGTCTTCAGGATTCCCACACAGCAGCCCTGATGACGCTCTCACTATGATTCAGCTCCCGCCTGAATCAACCCACTCAGACATCTAAAACTGGATGCGTTCACTGGTCAACGTGTGGTCACTTCCATGACCTTTCCGCATGAGGACAAGCAGACTGGCTCCTGCTTACAGACATTCCCAGACGATTATGAGATGACAGAACTGAAGAAAATCATTTCTGTGCAAGTTCACGCACATCTCATCAAGCACAACTACTGAGTTCGGTCTACTGTATCTGGGTTCAGAAAACTCTGTGCCGGTGCGCCCCTACAATTAGTTACAGAAGTTTTAGAATCCGCAACAATAAAAGCAAATTTAGTTTATAAAAATGCTTTAAGAACTTTATACACACCCCCTTCACAAACGAGACAATTTCAAGTTCAGAGAAAAGACCTCAAGATACTCCAGATGTAAAAATAATTATTTAATAAAAAGTATTTGATTGTGTCAAAATGTTTGTACCAGTTACAGAACAAACACCAAAAATGTTGAAGATTAAATGTTAACATTTATGTTAGCAAAGAAAAAAAACACTTTTCTAAGCTGGACTTAAGTGAAAAAAACAAAAATAAAACTTGTCATGCTCACTCTATTTTAACATTGCCTGAGCAAAACAAATATTATACAACATTATACAACTTCTTGTGATCAGTTTTGGTTCAAAGGGTTTATATAAAACTAGAATGCATTTGAGACTGTTCGCTGCTTGTATGATTCAATCCTCTAAATGGATTAAATCCAGGTATGATGGTGACATCATCACCCCCAAGAAAATAGTTGAAAAGATTAATAAAGCAAAAGTCAAAAGCTAAATAAAAGTGTGACAAAAGGGTCATCATATTGATTGGATTATCATATATTTATTACATTTTAGTGCATAAGTGAATTATACTTAAACGCCCACTCTCAAGAACATCGTGATTTTAGCACGTTTTTGTGACATTTTCTAGTTACATATATTAAGAAAATTAAGCTTAAAATTACATTTCTAAGTATTTCTTTATTGACATCATTGTGACTCAGGAGCAGATGAAAAAAAAGACAAAATAGTAGGGGCATTTGAATTGGTAGTGTTGTCCAAAATTGCAAGAGAATCTGGCCACATAGAAAAAAAATACGGTGCTCGAAAATCGTTTTAAGGTTTCAACCTTTTTTTCCCTTTGACATACTTTAACTGCTTACGTGATCACCTGATTCTTAGAGAAAAAGCAGCATTCCGTTAAGGTAAATGGGTGTAGTTATACAACTTTGAACAATTGTTAATATTGACTTGAAAGAAATAAAACAATTAACATTTTCTGCCCCATTTGAAGCTCATTGTGCACACTAAACTTCTACAGTTATTATTTGCATTTTAAATCTTAAAAGCTGATAGTTCTGAAAAGTTTTTAAAATATAATTTTTGAAAGGGTTTCCTTAAGTTTAGGAAATTTCTGTTTACACAACCAGCTAAAGTTGCAAAATTTCCACTGCCGGCTATAGATTTTTTCTATTTTCCATTTTGCATGTGACCAGAGGACCCTCCAAAATTGTGGGGTTTTTTTAGGGCTAACCCTCGCGGCGGAGGGAAGCAGAAGCCTCTGCTACAAGGGCGTCATGCTGTCATGAAGGAGAAGCACTTTTCGTGCTGAAAGTGTACTCTGAATCACAGAAGCTTACATTTAAATGTAAGTAATGACATTTTTAAAGCTATAAAACTAGTGTTGTTATGGATTTTCAAGCGGTAGCAGCTAACGTAGCTGACTGGCGACTATTGATGACATCATCAAGTGGGAATAATATCTGAATTTAAAGACTTTTTTTCCCATAACTCTCCATTTTTAGGGAAACGTGTAGGGGTAGGGGAAGAATTGTGTGTGTGATTGGATCGCTCTAATATTGCCCGTTGCACCGGGAATGTTATGTTGGAAGTGTGAGGGGCTGTAAGCTAGCAGGAGAATGTGTAAATAGAGAGCTCTCAGTAACAGGTAGGGGAATGGGGGCGGGGTTGCTCTATGTCAATAGTCCAACCCACAACTTGGAGTTTCATTTCTAATGAACTACGGAAAAAATGTTCAAGATAATGATGCATGATGATTGATTTTAACAAAAAATGGTGCAATCATAATTAGAAAACCACTTTAAAATAGATAAAACATGGTTGGAGTGGGTCCAAGCTGTTTTATTCCAAAAAAGTGTTTAATTGCTTTCACCACAACATAATCCAATGTTATTTTGGTTAATATAAGTAACTGCTACATCTTCACTAATAGACCCTACCTCCCATTAAATGAAGCCACACTGACCCTCACTTTCCCATTCAGTATATTAAAAAAAAACATTTAGGAGAATATTCCTCCCTGTAGTACTTTTCCCCTTGAAAGATCTTTCAAAGCAGTGACTAAACAGCATTAGCTGGAGAATGGCTGTCATTGCACTATGTGTTTCCCTTCGCCGTCAGCTCCAAAAACAGGAAACCACATCCTAAATACACCTACCATCAACTGGCACTGTGAGACCACATACCACACCAACTGAGGGGCGTTGGTCAGAGCTCTGCGACCGAGCCAGAAGTTGTGGAAAATGACATAAGAGGGACGCTTTACAAACACGCCTGCTCTGTCCACCTCCAGATACCCCCCAGCTCCCTTGGCTTCAGTTTTACAAACAGCGTTTCTGCCCCGCAGTGCCACACGCTGTCTTCTGAGGCAAGTCATTCAACTCCAGTCAATGTGAGACTGTGAGCATGAATGAGAGAGACCCATCAAAAAGCTCCCAACAGAGCAACATCAGGACAAATCCCACTCCATCTGCTGTGATGGGATTATTTTTACATCCACACAATGTGTTTAGCAGAGCTCTTGATCGGGCAGAGATCCAGCCCTGTCCCTCCCCCATCTGGTGGAGATGTTTGTGGAAGGAGAGTCAGGCAGAATCTGGGCACTGGCGCAGGTGATGTCATTTAATGACTATCTGGAAATCAGCGGCAGAGCAGGCAGGTATGGGATCGTATCAAACGCCCGCCTGACGTGTAGCCCGTCTTAATGAGGAGCGCGGCAGGTAATGCCCGTAGGCCGCTTAGTCTTAGACTGCTCCTGCCTTCGCTTTTCTGTTTACCCTGAGTAATCTCTTCAGCTACAAGCTCCTGCACACCACGCATGCAGTCCCCAGGACTCGCATTCCTCCAACTGGCTTTAAATAACTGTTGCGTTTCTCCCCCTTGCTACGCAAATGGGAGGAGAGTGTTAAAGATGGAAAAGAGGCTTGTTTGTTTGAGATGGGCTCAGTACACCTCTACCCCGGCACACTCACAAGCAAATATACAAACTGTTCTCCTGTGATGATAAATAAAATTTTCCACTCTTGATTTAAGTGATTTTTTTCAAAAGTTTCACTACAGAAGAATTGTTTGGTGACATGCAAGAGGTTAACTTCCTGCTGAGATTATGAGGATTTAGACCCTGACTAAGCAATGTGTTGCAACACAAACAAAAGCAAAAGCTTTTTTGTGCATCTTCGGGTGGCAAAACGATTGAAGAAAAACATTAATTTGGACACTGCATGTGTGGGCCTCCAGATCCACAAATAACCTCATGTGGGGCTTTTCTCACAAGCAGAAATAGACAGAGAGGTGACAGAATGTGCACCCATGCTTGTTAAAATTCAGCCTTGACAAGAGTCGGACGATCGGGCCGCAGGCCCACACCAGGCACATTCGGCCTCAGGTAAGAGCTCTCACTGTTAATAAGCTGCAAATGAGGAATCCATGACTACGTGCGAGCATGGGAAACCTGCCGAGCTTCCACTCCGACTTCTGTCCAACCTGTGGCCAAACATCTGCAGCAGTTTAGGTTTTCGTTTGCCGGTAAAACGAGCAAAACACGAGTGTGGGCAGCAAAGTAGAGATCTATAACATTAAAATAAACTCACCTTCTAGAGAAAAAGCAGAACCATTCTAGAGTTTGAATTCTCCTCATATTTTAGGCTCTCATGGACCTCTGACCCGTGCCAGGGAAAAACCAAAACAAACCACGGGGATACAAATGTCACGTTGCTTCAAATACAAAACCACGTGGGAAATCCTAAAATATTACTTGTCATGATGCCCAATTTAGAAGCAGACAAGCCTGGGCTGGGATATGATAACACCGCTTCCTGTGCAACACGAGGCCCGTGTTCTGAGACAGGCAGGATCTGGGGCAGCTTACAGATCTGGATAAAGAGATGTTGTAGAGATGGACAGAGGAGGCGAGGCTACCAGGGCGGTCTGGGAGTTGAGCAGCTGCAGGCAGTGAGCCTGATATATGGGATGCTTCTTTGAAAGCATCAGCAAGAAAAAAATAGACTCGAAGAAATTCTTGTTGAAAAGGCACTTGATTTAGAATGATCGTAGCTGCTAGACAATTTTAGGAGAAAATCCACCAACAATTAACTCCTTACTCCTCTGAGTTCTTCTTGTCTACTCTATATGATAAAGACAAACCATCTACATATTAAAAAAATACCTTTTATTTCCTTCAAAAACACATTTCTCCATTCTTGTGGACCCTTTTTACACAAATCAATCTTTCCTTCAAGGAATTCTGTGCTTTTATCAGATCCAGAAGGTGCAGAGAAACTGAAACACGGACTTCCTGGAAGCAATCAGACATAATTTCTTGTCTAGATGAATGATGTAAGCTTATGTGGCACTTTTCCACCTTCATTGAGACCCAAAGTACTTAACAGTCACAAGCCTGTATCCACATAAACACACATGCTGATGTAGAGCAGGAAATGGGATTTAAATGGGCTTTCAATGAATGCTAATCTCATAACAAAGCCCACTCTACCTCTGTGCCATGACCGCCACACACAGTTTAGTTAGGGTTAAATATGCTAAATTAAGACTTAAATGTCTTTAAAGCCCACTCTGATGAGAATTCTGTTTTTAGTGTTTTTTTCTACGCATTCTCACTCCCAACTCGTCATATATGGACGTATGGTTTGGGCCCCTCTGTGTCACTTTTGACGTTTTGGGTGTCCCCAACTCGTTGTTTTTTGATGTGCTGACTGTTCCTACTAAATCATGGGTCCCCAACTCCTGGAAGTGGAATCGGGTTAGGGTTAGGATACCGGTTCGAGTCCTGAGGGTTGGGGACCCCCTGATTAAGCCTTTTTCTGATTATGGGGGACACATATTTTAGGAGATAATGCTTAAAATTGCATTTCTGAGTATTCTTTATTCAAATCGTTGTGGAACAGGAACGATTTGTGTAGAAAGTATGCTGGGTGGGTCACCTTGGTCTGAGCTCTGGGTAACAGAAAGGGAAAAGGGGGCGGGGTTGCTCCATGCCAACAATCCCGTCCACAACTCAGAGGCAAATTTCTAGTGAACTACTGCTGCTGTGGAGAAACTCTGTCCTAGAAAATGACGTTTTGTTTTGGTTTTTTTGGCTAAAAACTGCATAATCATAATCAAAACACCTCTGGAATTGCATTTACAATATATCAGAAGATGACTGAAGTGGATCTTTAATCCGGGAAGCTCTTGAACTCTAATGTCTCATCTCCTTTAGTCTCTGATTGAAGGTGGGATTTGTAATGGAGCATTTGTGGGATTTATTCTACGGTTTGAGGTGGAACAATCCCATTCGCCCTGTTTATTTGTTTGCCGCATACTAAGAAACAAATGTTTTAAGCATTTTGATGAATTTATAAAGGAGCTTATTTAAACCATACAGCAGATATCAATGGTTTACAAAATCCTCCAAAGGAAATGTGCAAAATGATCCCTTCAAGATGTGAAGTTAAACTCAGAAACATTCTAAATTCCAACTTTAACCTTGTTTATTGAGCACATGACACAATTTTACAACGTTTTGCATCCTAAAAATCCAAATAGGGCTTTTATAAAATGTAAACTGCAAAAAATCTTGGAAAAAAGTCAAGTCAACCAAAAAGTTTTGTATCACAAACAATTAATGAATTGGGTTTTCTCTGCTCTTGTACTGAGATTTGACACATTTTTCTGTGTAATTCAAGTTTGATAGCTCATCTTGCTAAATGGAGCGACCCAGAATCTTCTGAGAAACAAGCTGAAACTAGTTTTGATGAAGCTAACAATCAACTGTATCTTGAGAGGACAGGGTCAGCTCCAGCAGATCACCAAAATCAACCATGATGATTCAACACCCAGGGGTGACCAACATCACAGAGCCACACCTCGACATAAAAACCCTGAACTTTTACTGCTTGACACAAAAAAATGTTTTTTTCATGATTTCCCACAGTTTGTAAAAGGAAAAAATTTTAAGCACGCCTCACTGGAAGCACAAACTAATGTGTTCTCCAGCTGTTCAAAGCAAAAACGTTCGCCATTCTAATGTTCTCAACGTTCCTTTCAAGGCAAAAAAAGGTGGAAAATCTATGAATTATCTTCGAATATCTACTAAGAAGAGCTATACTTCATTGGCTGAAATTCTGCAACATATATACCAACAAACAGCCAGCAAAGATCTTTTACGGAGCAAATGTTTCTGGCCCGTTGACACCAGAACTTCTCAAATATGGAAAAAATGTTTTATTGTCTCCTTCAAAACCATGTCTGTTTTAACATGGAAGAGAGAAATTTCCACTTATCCGCAGCACATTCCAGGACTCACAAAGGAACAACACGCACCTCTTGCTTGAACTGAAGTCAAACCTTGTCTTCTCCTTCTCAGATTCTCCATGAAAAAGCGGACACAGGTGATGCTTGGTGGGTTCTGACTGAATGTGTGAAGTATCCCAGGAATCTAATGTGTCACTCTTGAATTATTTGACATGGAAGCTCCAAACCGTGAAGCAGCAAATGGGAATGAAGGGGGAAAAAAGAGGGGAAAACTGGAATCTGGAACACAGATTACTTACAAGATAAACTGGACTATATCCGGGATTGATTTGTTTTTCTTTACTGTTTTTTTTAAATCAAGATTTTTCTGGATAAAATCACGATAAGCTGGGTTTGATGAGGGAACGAGATGTTTTCAAATGGAATGAAGGTAAATCTGGAGCAAATACGCACAGGCACACAAAGCTGTGTTTGATCATCTTCTCAAATAACAGCTACTGCCTGAAAAAGAAGCTTTGGATTATAATTCCTGATCAAACTAGAGCCAAAATAAATTACCTGGACGAAAAAAGACCAACCATTAAAAACATGAATGTGTGGATTTTTTTCTCTTCTAACTACAGATGTTTTTTTTTTCTCTCCTGTGAGTCATGCAAAGAGTCCAGAGCATCAGTGAAAACCATTTTGGGGGCTAGAGATTGTCATAGACTGCAAGGCTCCAGTCTTACCGCAATCGATCTGATACGACACACAAACCAAAAACCCGTCCAGACCCCGGAGCCAGGCGGCATAGATCTTAACGGAACGTTTGTAATGGGCCATGTCTTATTAACTAATGTGCAACTTTAGGGAGACGTTTTTGCAACCCAACAGTGGGACCCCCACCTCACCTCACCTCAACATAACCAGGTATTTATGAGCAGAACATTCCAGCCTGTGGACTCTTTGTAGTAAAAGTTCTGAGAAAAGAAATGACATATTTTCACAGATATAAGTAAAACATAAACCTTAAGGAGGGCTGGGCGGTCTATGAAAGTGCTTTATGTGTGTGAGGATGAGTAAAAACAGCAAAAAGTCCTCTAACGGGAGTAGATTTATGACTTTATTTATATTTAAACAAAGTTTTATCTCAATAAAGCTTAAAACAAATCCCTACTGATAATATCTGGACACATTTTCAGAAAACTTTTAATATTTTCTATTTGACTGAATCCGTCTCTCAATCGATCAACATTTTGATTATAAACTGCTTTAAGAAGTGGCTTTTAGTGCATATCTTTCCTAAAATCCCTCAGAATGAGATTTACGCTTTGACTGGCCTCATATATTTGACAGTTTTCTTCACGTTTGATTATAGAAGAATGATGACGAACGATCTTCCCGCTTTTGTAAACAACTACAGCATTGGGCTTTAAGCCTCTGCAGTGTGGGAATGAGACAGAAAATATGAACTCATGTCAAAACTGACACCTTTTCTCATTTTTTCCACACATAAACAAGCTTTGTTAATTTTTAAACATTCTCTAAGGATTAAAATGCAACAGATATCTTCTTGTGGTGGTTTCCCTCAGTCTTGGTGCACAGATGAAAGCTCTAGAGGTATGCTAATGATATTTAAAAGCAAGTTTTTGATTTTATTTTTCTGGCTTCATTCTTGTAAAGTGGCTTTTTTAAGACGTGTTCTTGTAAATTAGAACAAACTTGGGAAAGTCAGAATTTACATGAATTTAGAAGTTGCTGAAACTGAAAAAGTTTCACACAATCCTAAAAGGGAGAAAAAAGGGGAAAATTGACTTCCATTCTTCTTTGTAAGAACATAATGATAAAAAAAATCAACCTGGGTTGACTTTTTATGTTACATTTTTACTCACAAATTGCTATTCTGGGGAAAATGTACTTATATTACTTCTATTTTAGAATGCATTTTCTTTCTCTAACACTGTAATATTTGCCTTTTTGACTTTTTAAAATATCAAACATTTTGATTTCACCTTTTAAGAGTCAAAGTTTGGAGTGAAAAACTTTGCTGACATTGTGCACTCCTCCTTTTTTCCATTCCTGTCTAATAATAACATAAAATCTTGGTTTATCATTTGGTCTAATTAAGGACTTTATAGAGTCCCTGTGTTGTAATTGGAGACTTTATTGTCCACAAAGAGTTCTTTTATGAGCAGAGCCCGCAGGCCCCTGAAGCCTGTGAAGCTCAGGGGTCAGCAGGGGCCTATTCTCGTCCTGTCACTCACCGACCCTGAAGCCCTGTCCGATCAGCGTGTCTGCGCCCTGGCCGTTCTCCGCGATCAGCGTGGTGTTGTTGCCCTGCTCGCACGTGTCGTGGCACTGGCCCTTCAGGCAGATCCGCTTGCAGATGAGCGGCGCGATGACCACCTTGATGCGCTCGCGCGCAGCAGACGGGCGCTCCGCGCACCACACCAGCCTGTGCACGCTCAGCCAGATGACAAGCAGACGAGGGATCAGGGGGGACATCCTGGCATCCCTCACTGTCCGCCGCAGAGATCCGAGTGCATGAAAGCCCAGGCTCCGGGGTTCCGCTCCAGCTCAGAGGCGCCTGCTTTGTTCACCGATGGAAATCCTTCATACGGTGGAAGAAGAAAAAGAAGAAGAAGGAAAAATAATAACTGCCTCCCACTTTCTGTTTTCGGAAAAAATCACTTTCCCTGCGTCCTCCAGCAATCCCGCTGAGAAAGCGCCTCCTTATTCATCCTGGACGTCTGTCCGCTCCCACTCCAAAAAAGTTCCTGAACTAAGTTTGGTCGCTTTTCTCTTCCTTTTTCTCGCCTGCTGCTGCTGCTGAGAGACTGTTGTGGCTTTGGGAGAGAAAGAAGGGAGGAGAAGAGGAGAGGTGAGAGCCAGCCCTCTTTGGAGGAGCTGGCTGCAGGCCAGCCGGGCGGCGCAGGAGCGGAGCTGAGGGGAGCAGGGACCGAGGCTCAGGCCCCCAGAGGGGCCCCCTTCCCTCTGCTCCTCAGCCAAAGACAGCAATTCATAATTCATTGAGTTTGGATGATTGATTGAAGCCATCTTGATGACTGAAATGTTAAACTTTTCTCAGCTTTTGATGATAGAAACTTTACAAAAAATTTCCATTTTGGTTCACTCAAAAAGTCCTATCATAAATGTGCAAACTCTTAAAATTGAGATCTAATCATTTATTTTCAAATAGTTACCAGTGGTCTTTTAATCATGATTAGGTTGTTTTAGCTATAAAAATAATAATAATAATAAAAAAAAAAAAAATAAAAGTTTATGCAGTAGTAGTTCATTAGAAATCCAGCTCTGAGTTGTGGATTAGACCGTTGACATGGAGTAAATAGAGTAACCCAGTCTGCTATTTTGAATGTTTCCATTGTAAAATGGACCCATTAAACAGTACCGATTCATACCTCTAGGGGGGCCCCCATTTGTTTTTGGTCCATTAAAGAATGGAACAGAGCGGTTGGGGCGGAGCCACTGTTTGCACCTGTTGATTGACAGAAAGTGATGATGACATTAGAAAGCACCAATATTTTTCATTAAAGCTAACATTTGTTAGCATTCACCCCAGGAATCCTCTTTCAAACAGCGTGAAATTCATGTTACAGACGACGTACAAAAGATGAAGCAAGAAAAAGACGAGCTGCTAGATGAACTCCATTGTTGTTGCTTTTCTAGTAGTCGCGCTACAATAACACAATGATACATATGCCGTAAAAAAAAAAAAAAAAAAAAAACGCTCATTAAAAGCGAGGCTTAACTGAGTGGAATTAATTGGACCGTACCATTCTTTACCGGACCGCACCATTCAGTCAAAATGAGGCTTTCATGTCGGCTTTATAGTAATTTTAGTCGTTCACTTTCTACTTTATATTTTCTTTCTTTTTTAAGTTGTAATAGTTTTTTTTCTTTAATTGTCTTTATTTTTCTTTATGTTTCAAACTGTGATTTATCATATTATTTCCCCTTTTCTTCTGTGTTCTCTTTATTGTCTGCGCATTTCTGTGGGGCTTTTATTGTCCCATCCAGTTGATTTATCACTTTGCTGAACTTCTATTCAGAGACTGTTCTGTTCATAGAATCTTTGTCTTAAAACTAAAAAAAACCTTTTTACTGCCATGGGTGAACCTCAGCATGGCGTCATGAGCTTGTTTCTTCTAAACCTTCTTTTTTATTGCAATGTGGTTTCAAACAGTAAATCTTCTGAATTAGAAAGTCCATAAACTAGAAAACACTACTTTAAAAGTAGAACCACATTGTCTCTTAATTTAAAAAAAACTAAAGACCCAATTTAGAAAGCTGAACATTAAAATCGTTTTGTTTTACAAGTGCTTGGAGATTATTATGCAAATTTGATTAATTTATCTCAGAAATTTAGTCAAAAAAATTATTTTATTTATAATATATTTGAAGTATTTTTCCTAACTTCAATCATTATAACTTACAGTGAATGAAAAGCAATCTCTTTTTTTATCAACTAACCTTATTGTAAGGTTCAGTTAATGTTAAGTTCAATTTTTCAGTTAAATGTTTGCTTTTAAAATCTTTTTTATTCGCTTACAAAATATATTTTGCATTTGTGACATAAATTATTTTAGCTGTGTTGAATCTTGAGTACAAAATCTTAGATTTTTTTGCTCTAATTTTGCAATTTTTGACTTTTTTGATTTCACATAAAATATTTTGAGAAAGAAACATTGAATATTTTCATTTGCTACTTTGAAAGTTTTTCTTTTAAATATGAACATTTTGATTGCAATTTAGGAAATGTTGCTCTTGGAACTGTGGAGGCACAAAAAAAAGCGTTGTAAATTGTATTTTTTGGTGTTTTTAAAATGTTCTTGTGGCATTTTTCACATGGAGGGCATATTTAAAAGAAAATTATAATTTAGAAAATTTTGATTAATTACAAGTAATAAATTCGCGATAAATCTGGGGCAAAAAATACTGTTTCAAAAAGCGTGTAGGTGTGACGTTTAACCTACTACAGTAGCCACACGGTCCCTGCCACGTTCCATTCTGATGCATCCATTTGTGGACAAATAGATCCACGAACATCTTTGCTTTCCTCGTCCTAATTGGCATCCGGCTCAAAACTTTACAGCGGGATTGCTCCGATGTTGCTCGCCATTTTTGTTGCACCGACAATGTTAGGTTGGAGTTGTGAGAGCCTTTAAGATAGCAGAATAGAGTGTAAACAGATGGATGATGGCAAATAATCCCACCCACAACTCAGTGGCAAATTTCTGATCAACTCCTGCCGCTCTGCAGAAACTATGTCCTAGAAAACGACCTTTTAAAAAGTACTTAGCTAAAAATGGCATCATCATAATTAAAAAAACACTTGGAACGACTTCACAGTAGATTAAAAGGGACTTTAATTTTCTATTTTGTGTTGAAGCTCCCAAACAAAAGGCGAGGGCGGGCTTGAAACACAGCAATGTTTCTATTTTTAAACGCATTTACACAACCCCTACCCGCTCATTCAAACAACCGAAACACAAACGCGAAGGCGCATTAGTAGCTGGATGACAGGGGTCGGTGCGAGAGGTCACGAGGGCGAGGGAGGGTGATCAAGAGAAGGAGCCGAGTGAATTCCTCTGCGAAAGCTATTTGCTCTCAGTCGCTGAGGAAATGACCGCATGGGCCTGCACTTCACACGCTGCCTATTGGCTGCACACATGTACACACACAATGTAAACACGCCGTGGGTCACATCAGAGCCATGCAGACTATTTATTAGTACAAAGTAATTAGATTCTGTCTGAAAAGGCTGCCAATCGAAGGCTATTAGTGAAAGAAAACACATGGAGAACCTAAAAAAAAAAAAAACTCCTTTGTTTGAATCAAAGCTGATAAGGTGCAGCAGGAAGGCCTGGACATAAATAATTGCTCTCAGTTTTTCCTGGTGCCGAAGTTGAAGACCAGATGTTCTATGAGCCATGCATCCCTCTTTTCTGCAGCTTTCTCCCTTCCTCTGAGAAAACCAGAGCGACCAGAGCGAGTGATTTTATCTCCATGAAATCCGGTTAGCTTTGCCCCCGCGGAGATTTTCTTTGCTTGGTTATTCTTTAAAAACTAAGTGGAGTTTGAAGAAAATAATGACAAGTTTGTCGTTTTACAGACAGGTTTACATGGAGCTGAAATGGTAGAAAAATACTCATTATTGAGGCTGGATGTATTGAATTTGATGGTGGGAATAGACAGATTTGGAGTTTTCTGCATCTTTGAGTAAAAGGATAAATGACCTGTTTTCTAATCTTCAGATTTCACTCAGTTCTCTCTCTGAATATGTCAGTTTGGAGAAAACTGCCCACTACATTGTTGTCGTCACATTTAATAAACTTCATCCTCTCTAGAGAAGTTATGTCAGGTCAGGCTTTTTTTTTCTTTGCAAAAACTAAAAACTGCTTGTTTTAACAATTTTAACATTCCTACTCTACTTGTAGCTTATTATTTTTTAGTTGTAAATCAATCAGTTGTTACTTCTTGTTTTGAAATGACAATATCATGCACTTTTCAAGGATTATTTCTAAAATAATCACTAATTTATGCATATTTTTTCATTATTTGTATATTAATGACCAAAAAAGGCACTTTTCATTTATTATTAATATATAATGTACATTAAGGACCAAATTATCAAACTTTTTATGTATTATTTGTATATTAATGATCAAATTATGCACTTTTTTAAACTAATATTTGCATATTAATGATCATATTATACACTTTGTATTTATTTTTGTAAATTATTCACTAAACGATGCACCTTTTAATCCATTTATTGTATATTATTTACCAAATTAAGAACTTTTTATTCATTATTTGTAAATTAATTACCATTTTTTGTACTTTATTTTTGTAAATTACAAACCACACAATGCACTTTTTAATGTATTTTTTTGTGTATTGTTTTCCAGATAATCCATGTTTCTATTTGTTTTTTATTATGATAAGCAAATTATGCGCTTTTTTCTTTTTTTGTAAATTCCTCACCAAATTCCACACCTTTAATTTTTTTTCAATTATTCTCTAAATAAATCCCTTATCAAATTATTTGTAAAATAATGATGACCAAAATGTGCACATTGTATTTATGTTTATTAATGAGCAAATGATCAACTTCTTTATTTGTATTTTAAACACCAATTAATTCATTTTTTCCATATTTTTTTATTTTTCTTATTTCACACTTTATTTGTTTGTCAATTAATTACCCATTAAAGTATTTTTTTATTAACTGCAAGTTATTTACTTTTTACAATGAATAATGGATTGACCTGATTTTGTGAGCACGGATGTCAAACATTTGCAATCCTTCAGCACCACCACCAGGAGGAGGAGTGTCATTTTAACACTAATTTCTCCACAACAGACATTTTTTAATCCAGTTTTCTGTTCTCCGTCATCCACTGTGGCTCACCACACAGTTTAAATCCTCAAATCTCATCTGGTATTGATATTTAGTAGTAAAACTGGGAGTTTTTACATCCCTTTTTTTAAAAGTAAGAAGTACTGTAGTGTTTTCTACAAAGTCATCTGAAGGCATTTGAAATCAAGGACACCTAAAATCGGTTTGGCAACATTCTCCTTCAGTGAAGAAAAAAAAGACAAAGTATAAACAATGCCCTTTAATATAGTAACATTACATGAGTATATTTCCAGAGTAAAGCATTAGAAAGTATTCTTTTACACAAATTAAAAAAAAGAGGATTTTTGTTTGAACATCCATGCAGTTATATTTAAAAAGGGATGAAAAACAAAACGGGTCATAAATATGATTATCAGGAGCAAAGACTATTCTGGAAGTTCACATTCTAAACATACGGGACAGAAAAAGAACTGGTAACAAAACACAGTGTTTCAGTGATGAGGCTCATAATTACAGCAGGTCTACGAGAGACTTCAGATCAGGCAGTTCAGAGGAAGCCTGGGGTGGGGGGGCATCATGGAGGGCTCTTTTCCAGTTGGATTATTTACACAGAAAGTTTTTAAAGCACATTCGAAAGTCACCACTGCACGACCTTGTTAAATCCCCTCCAAAAAAACACTAAACCTACATTCTTATTTACACAGAAAGGGGATGCATGCATGCACTCTTGGGTTCCAGCTATTTTTTTTACATATTTTTCTCTGTGAAAAAACAGAGAACTAAGGACTTTAAAGCGGGAAGTTTGATTTTGTTTGGATGAAATTTACCGACTGATTGACAGAAATCTGCAGACGGATGAAGGCTCTGCAGGGAGGAAGAGGAGGAACAAAGTCCTGCTGACTTTTGCTTCCTGAAGACACAAATATAGATGTTTTTTGTGCCTCAATTGTGTTCTCAAATAAATCTTTGATGATGACAGATACCAGAAAGAATGATTTACACCCAAAATATGAACGGATTTTTTAAGTGGGATTTATATGAATTTGAGATTAATCTGAGAATATTCAAAATAAAATAAAAAAATTGTAAAAACTACATGGTTGTATCCAGTGGCCTGGATTTTAATGTGATTTAGATACATGTTCACTATTTATTTATGCCACCCATTTGCCTAAGTAAAAATCTAATAAATATGAACATTTTACGTAAAATATTTATGGATCCACTGTTTTCTGATGATGAAAAACTAGATAATTTCTTTAAAAAATGAATTTAATTACATTTTTTTTTCAAATGACACATTGTTCAGATGCAGTGCATTCTGGTCCTTAATACCGATTCTAGTGAGAATTGATGCAAACTAGTCATTTGCAGAGATTTCTGGGAAATTTCCAGGCCACTAGGATGTTGGAATTGAATCGGACAACCCCCCAAAAATGACGAATAACCAATATAGTGCATTCAGATAGAATAAACTACCGGTATATTGAAAAAAATATATACATATATTTTTTAAGTCACAGAAAAAAATTTCATTGTAAGATAAACAACAAAACAGAGAAAAACCAGCCACAGTAATACCCTGATCTATTTCATAAACTTTATTTAAAAAGTGTTTGAACTAACCTCCTTTTACCACAACTAAAGAGCTGCGATATGTAAATGATGAGAAATTTAAAACATGTAGAATTCCTTCTAATAACAAAATGAACGCAACTTCATTAAAGTCGGTCCAGACATGAGGTGTGTGGCTCGGCTCTTTCACTGAAGCATCAGTCAGACCTTCATCCTCTTCCTCCAGGAGAAAAAAACAAAAATATTAAATCGAAAACGTCTGAATCTCTAACGAGAATTCACACAGATGTGACCTTAAAAATGTGTCAAGGCACTTTTTATCCCTCTATTTAATTTAGAAACGCTGCTGCTAAACAATTCAAAGAGCAAAAGATTTGATGTTAAAAAATGAACCAAACCTTTTTTTATGAGGAGATAAAATCCTGACCTTCCAACAGGTTATTACCACAATATGAAATATTTGAGTTTATCTACTGGATGAAAAGTAAAACAAAGAGTTATTTCTCTCTAGGATATTATCTTTTTTGTTCTTCATTTTGTAGAAATGTTTTGAATAAAATTTAAATACTCGTTTGTTTTTGTGGAGATGTCAGAGAACCCTCTGATTTAACAAGAGTTTAGAATCAAATCATGACACTTGCTCTACCGTGCTTAACACTGGGTTCAAGAGGTATTGTAATCTTTATCTAAATAAAGTAACGCATCAATAGAAACAATTGTTTCCTTGGTGTATTGAGCTAACAGATCTGGATGTAACAGGAGTTTGATTAATCAGATTAAGATTACAGAGCTGCTCTTAATGACTATATTAGGGGGAAAAAGTGAATTCTGAAGTTATTCTCTGCATCTTATTTCCCTTTCTTGATAAAAAAAAAAAACAGTCCTGGGAAATAAAACTGTAGAAAGACGCACTTTTGTTTTTAGACGGCTGTATTTGAAAGAAGCTGTAAGAACATCCTAACGTTTTATACAAAAGCCTCCTTTCAAGTGTTGATATGAGTGCCCCCCTCCCCCTCCATTTGATCCGTGCTCATACACAGTCCACAACCGGGCCGTCATCCTCGGCGGCGCCCCACTCTCCAAACCTCATCTGAGGAGACGGAGCAGCAGGGTGGAGGTTGTTGATGTCATCCAGAGCGTCCGGGTCCGTCTCCTCCGTGGGGCCGATTCCCATGTGGCCCCCCTCCTCCCGGTGCGTCCGGATGTGCTTCCTGAGCGCAGCGGGCTCTTTGAAGGTGCGGTTGCAGAAGGGGCAGCAGCAGGGCCTCTCCCCCGTGTGGATGAGCTGGTGGTGTTTCAGGTGCTGCAGGCGGCTCAGGCGCTTCCCACAGATGGCGCAGACGTAGGGCTTCTCGCCCGTGTGCGTGCGCCGGTGCTTGCGCAGGCCGTCCAGGTGCCGGAAGCAGTTCCCGCACTCGGAGCAGGAGTACGGCTTCTCGCCTGTGTGTATGCGCAGGTGCGTTTTCAGAGCTCCCGACTCGCGGAAGCGGCGGCCGCAGACTCCGCAGGGGTAGGGCTTCTCTCCGGTGTGGATGCGGATGTGCTTCTTCAGGCTGGAAATCAGGCGGAAGGTCTTCCCGCACTCCAAACAGTGGTGAGGACGGTCTCCGGGGGGCTCCCTGGCCGTGTCGGGAGCTGAAGGGCCCGCGGAGTCCTCCGGTCTCCCCGGCGAGCTCCCGCTCACAGAAGTCCTGGTTAGAGGTTTCTGCGGTCCGTCGGGTCTGCCCTGCTGTAAGGAACTTCCACATTCTCGCACAGCTCTCTGGTGACGCAGTGGGTGAGTGGCTCCAACCTGAGCGTAATTCATGTCCCCCATGGTCAGCGACGACCTTTCCACATCTCTGCCGTCACTGGAGAGTCCAGCTTCCTTTCTGCCGGGCTGACCAGGAGACGGGCCCTGCTCCTCCTTGATCTCAAATCGAGGTGGTCCTCCTGGTCCTGGAGGCTGTCTCTCCTCTGTAAAACCCATGGAATACAGGGAAGTTTCATGTATTTGTTCTTAATGACAGACTTAGCAATTTGGGGGCTCCATGCAGCGGTTGTACTAATCATTTCAGTCACATTTTGGTAAAAAAATTAAATAAATGAAAAAAAAAAAAGGTCAACATTTTACTGTAAAAAAAATTGTAAATGTATAACTTGAAAAGTTGTAATTTTACATAAAAATTTCCTTCCTTTTCCATTTTCCATGTAAAGTAAAAAAAAATTATCTAAATTTTACAACTTTATTCTTGTAAAATATTGACTTTTTCTTGTATTTTTACAACTTTAATCATGTATAAATTTTCCTCTTAAATGTACAATTTTATGGATAATTTTAGCTTTTTTTTCCTATTAATTTTTCAACTTTATTTTGGTAACGTTTACTTCTTTCCTCTTAATTTAATGACTTTATTCTTGTATAATTTAGGTTTTTTATCATAATTTACAAGTTTACATTTGTAGCATTTTGGCTTGTTTCTCATAATTTTACAAATATGTCCATGGAAAATTTTGATACTTTTGCTGATAATTTTACAACTTTATTCTCATATAATTTTGGCTCTTTTACTTATAATTTTACAACTTTATGTTTGGAACATTTTACATTTTTCCTCATAATTGTATTAATATATTCTCATGTAATTTTGGCTTTTTCTTAAACGACTATTTACTAGTAACATTTGGACTTGTTTCTCTTAATTTTACAGATTTATTCTCGTATTTTTTTGTTTTTGTTCTTGTATATTTATAATTTTTCTCTCATAATTTTACGACTTTATATTAGGAACATTTTCGATTGTTCCTCATGGTTTTATGAATATATTCTAGTGAAGTTCAGATGTTTTTCTAATAATTTTGTGACTCTTTTCTCATTAAATCTTGGCCTTTTTCTTATAGTTTTAGGACCTTATCCTCATAACATTTTGACTATTTTCCTCATAACTCTATGGTTCTTATTCCTGTTTTGTCTTCCCGCGCTTTAGGAAGTGTGGCAACAAATTTCTTGCTTCCTTTTTTTTCTTCTTTCATGTTAGACCACTTTTTCCATCTTCCCACTTTGTTTTGTTTCTTCTCTTTGAAGTCTCTCTGGAGTTGCTAGCTTGGAAGAGTCCATTTTAGCTGAAGGGATGGGGGAGGACGGAACTCTTTCACGTGAGCAGTCTAATATCATTTCAGTAATTTGGGTTTATTATGACGCAGTTGGATAATAATGAGCGTAGAAATTATTACTATTAATTCTCTTTACATTTTGAAGTACTCAGCTTGGGCCCCCAAAGGATTTTAGGGGACTACCTTTGCCTGATGGTAAGTCTGCCCCTGTTTGTTGCAAAAAAAATAAAGCAGTGTTTGTTATTACCTGCTCTGCTGGAGTCTGGGCACAGATGAGGAGACCCAAAGGAGTCCAGAGTGTGGTTGGTGACGGAACCATCCGGCTGGATGGACAGCTGGCATATTTTGAAGTCATCTCTGTGCTCGAACCCGTGCAGAGATTCCTCCACGGAGCCACCCAGACCCAAATCCACACCGGCTCCATTCACGCTCCTGGGGTTCTGTTGGTCCCGGTCCAAGCCTGAGCTCATGGAAGCCATGGAGGACAGCGAAGGGGCGAAGACGGACTGACTGACGGGCTGGGGTCCCGAGAAGGAGACCTGGAGCTGATCGATCAGCTTCTGCGCGCTGCACAGACACTCCTTCATGCTGTTCAGCTCCCTCTCAGACACCTCCAGCCGCACCTTGAGCCGCTCGTTCTCCTGCTCCTTGTGGAACAGCTCCTGCTGGGTCTCGCTCAGCACCACCACCACCTCCCCCAGCAGCGTGTCCACGGCGGCGGACATGGCGGTCTGGATGGTTGGAGCCAGGCGGGATTTCAGCGACGTGACCGTCACGCTGCTCTGCGGGTATTTGTCCGGTTTGCGGTCGAAACACGCCTCGAGCCGGTCGGACATGCTCTGTTTGCGGGGAGAGGAGTCCACGCCGAAGCCCGCCCGCCTGGAAGTCATGGTTTACGGCGGGAGCTAACGATGCTAAAGCTAACGGCGGAACCAGCGAACCGGACTGAGGTTCGGAGGCTGAAAGGATCGGAGGCCGAGTCCGGTTGCATTCACCTCATCAGCCGCTGGAGCGACGCGACGGACAGAAAACGTTTCGACGTTCTACCACAGGCAAGCTCCCGCAATGCCCGCAGTTTTGCGGGACAAAAAAGATGAAAATCTATAATTAACGAGCCCCGCAACTTTAATCTAATCTAAATACTTTATTATTCCAAAACCACCAGCGGAGACTCACCCATCTCCGTCAGCGGAGGCCCGTCGCGTAAATATTACGTCTACAAACATCCGGTTGTGAGGGTCACTTTCCCCTCAGGACTGACTTAAAGGCACACTTTACAATTTATGTCTCTTTTTAAATTTTATTTTCTCAAAGAAATACATTTGATGTCATACAACTCTGAAAAAAAATCATATACATTTTGATTAACGACAACAAAAAAGGGAAATGACACCCAATTGAATTGTGTAAAAAAAGCAGGGACTATTTAATTTATTTGTGGCTCTTAATTTTCATGTTCGAAGTTTAAACAAGTAAGTTGTGACATCTCTTTTAAGAATAAATTATTGGTATTTCTTTTTGCAGATAATTTCTGTACATTTATTCTAATCCATTTTTTTCTTTTATTTCATTTCAAAAACTTGATAAAAGATTACATTTAAATAAAAAATCAAATTGATTAATTATCTCTAAAACAGATTTATAGTTTAAAACTTAAGTCCAAGGAAATTCCTACGACAATGTATGAATGTATAAGCAACTTCATAGTTTTGTAGCTGAAAGTATGAAAAAAATGAGATAATTTTATTTTACATCTCATTTAGGTAAATACCAAGCAAAGCTTCATGCAGCTTCATATTTTTTGTTCCAACAATTATATTTTTTAGGTGTGTAGTGAATAATTGATGAATCGATTTCTATTGCTATGATGCCTCTGAGTGAGGCAAGAAGTTTATCAAATTGACAGATAGTGTTATAAAACCGTTTACAAATGAGATAAATCAAATTTCAATATTGGAAAATACTATTTGGATTGAGGCACCTAAGGTTTATTTTACTATAACGTAAAAACGACCAAGTGCCATCGCAGCGGACAACAAACGGTAGTAAAATAGGATCAATCCATCATTACAGTCCAATGTGCAAGTCAGTACAGCAGCCATTTGAAGGGGAAATAATGTTTTCGGGGTTGAAGGTGCATGCAGAGGGCATTGACCTGTTGTTTATGCAGCCCCTCAGAGTAGATAAACAGTTATTAATGAGCACATTCCTATTTTCCTACAGGCTGTGCTCCAAGTCCAGCACAAAGCCGAGACTGGAAAAAACCCAAACAGATTGAGCTGTAATACTTTTAGTGCACAAAGAAAAGAATTGCAGTACTCGTTTAAGGGAATTGAATTATTTGAAAAGGAATTAAAAAGCTCTCAACTTGCAGATGATACCACGATTTTTTTAAATAATGTCAGATAAATTCCTGAGGCTTTA
>NC_050525.1:13137871-13147987 GCF_002922805.2 Oryzias melastigma
GAGACTGGAAAAAACCCAAACAGATTGAGCTGTAATACTTTTAGTGCACAAAGAAAAGAATTCCAGTACTCGTTTAAGGGAACTGAATTATTTGAAAAGGAATTAAAAATCTCTCAACTTGCAGATGATACCGCAATTTTTTAAAATAATGTCAGATAAATTCCTGAGGCTTTATCTGTTTCTCTCTTTTCAAGCATTTCTGGATTAAAACTTAATTTTAAAAAATGTGAAATTTTACCTTCTAAATAATGTAATTAATAAGGACGTTTGTGGCATTCCTGTGAAAAAAACTGTCACTTACCTTGGTATTAAAATGTCAAAAGAACGTAAATATATGGAGGATAACTTTACCCCTGTTACTAAAACTATTAAACAGAAGTTTAACAGCTGGTTAACTAGAGATTTGTCCATTTATGGTCTGGTACTTCTAACTAAAGCAGAAGGATGTCTAGAGCGTCATATATTTTCTCGTCACTAGATGTCACTAAAACCCAGTGTTCCGATCTGGATAAAATTCTGTTTAGTTTTCTGTGGAAAAACAAAATCCATAAAGTGAAGAAAAATGTCCTGTCAAACTCTTCAGCTGATGGAGGATTATATGTTTTGACTTTTACGGTTTTCAATCAGGTTTTGAAAATCAAATGGATCAAAAGATTTCTTGATAATCCTAATAATTTATGGAATATTTTCCCCAACTATTTATTTGGTGATTTAGGAGGTCTAATTTTTTTACTGAATGCCCTTTTTTCCGTTTGAAAGATCCCTGTTAGATTGACCAATTTTCACCAACAAGCTCCGTTATGCTGGACTCTTATGTTTAACTACAACTTTTCTCCTCACAATTGCATTTTGTGGAACAATTGTTACATTTTACACAAAAACAAAACTTTATTTTTACAAAACTGGTTTGTCAATAAAATTCTAACAGTGAATCAATTATTTGATGATAAAGGAAATCGGCACATAGATGGCCATATTTAGATAGAAATGAATGGAACACAATATTTTTATTACCATATAAATATATTATTTCTAACAAAATCAAAGAATTTTTATTCAAAGTTGTATACAGATATTACCCTGTAAGAAATCATATCTGTTGTTTTTTCCCCCAATATTTGTAATAAGTGTTGCTTCAACGAGCATCTTTGGAAAAAATGTGTATTTATCTAAGCACATGATTTTATTTATGTTTGATGATTCAATGTTCCACTCCAATGAAACATATATAATTAACCTTATTATAATTTTGGCAAAATATGATATTCACAAGAAAAAATGGTCAGAAAAAAAAATATCCTCTTTTAAATCATTTTAAGGAAACAGATCTTAAATTACATTTAACCTCTATAGAAAAATTAAAACTATATAATAAGAAATTAACAAAAACAATTAGATTATTAAAACATTTCGGATTTATCGCTTCTGATTGAGCAGACCCTGTACTTGTTTTCTTTTTTTTCCCTTTGTTGATTATACATGTTTCACATTTTTTTAAAATAAAAAAAATATATATATTTTGTCATAATTATATAAGTTAGAAATGAGCGAAAAATAACATAGGGCCATAAATAACAATAAAATAAAATGATCTTGCGTGTTAAAGAGTTAGCTTGTGTGGCGACAGAAGTTTGACTAGTGCTGCTATTCCAAAGAACAGAGTTTGAGTCCCACTTCTGCTTTGACTTTTTTTTTAATATATCAGAATACTTTTTTTAAGTTTTTGAAAAAGGATTAAAACGACAAGTATTAAACCAAGGGTTTAATAAACTAGATTTCTTTGTACTAACTCTGTATTACTAAAAATAAACTAATGTCTGTAAAGAAAATAGATTATAATGACGTATAAAGAACTATCCTGATTTTTTTTATTAATATTTATAGTGTGAGTTGAGTAATTTTAAAAAAAAAAGATTCAATGAAATACCAAAACTACGCAGAGGATTTCAGATTATGGATTTGAACTCATTTTCTTCTGATAAAAACAAATTCTGTTATCACAAGAGATTTTTCTATACATGGATTTTTCACTCTCAATCAAGTGTTTATGCTGTTACAGCTTGTTATACATTGATGACTACAAAGAGAGATTATTATTTTATTCATTTTACTTTTAGTTATTATTTATTTATTTTATCATCTGGTACAAAGAAAGCATGTTGGCTGTTTTAGTATTTTGAATAGTCTAGTATTTATAAATTAAACTTAAATAACAGAATAAATAAAAGTCAATGGAAAGATGACATCTTCTCTCCTCCGGCACCTGACCTAGGCATGCTAGCTGGACCAGATGAAGGGTTTAGTGCATGTACAGCAGAGCTGTTGTGATGTAAAATGTGGCAGAATTCCAGATTTAATGTTTTATCTCTTTTAAAAAGGATCTTAAATGGTGTACACTTATATAGTGCTTTACAGTCCCAGTCCCATTCATTCACCCATACTCCAACCTATAACCACCAGGAGCAATATGAGCTTCAGGAAAATTTGACACATGGGCAGGCAGGGCGGGACCTGAATCAACTGTAGTTTCACATCACAGTTTAAGTGAATGGATACATTGACAATTTAAAACACATTACTCTGAAGATATGAGAAACTTCTAAAGGGGTCTGCAACCTTTAACAGTAAAAGAGCCATTTTGGTTTGTTTCTTCCTGAGCAAAACCCACTAGGAGCTGCCAAGTCTTACTTTACCCAATAGGAACATTTGGTTCTGCTTTACATTCGTTACATTTTTTTTTGTTTTAAATAATAAATATGGATTATTTTTTGGCATGAATGAAAAAAGAAGTATAAAGAGATACAAGAATTTTCTCAAAAAATATGAAATTGTTTTTTACTTCTGATAGAAGCTCGTATGACTTCCTTTCAAAATAAAACATTTCCTGTGCCAAACGATATGCCAGTTAACTCCTACAAAAGGTTTTAAACAACTCAAGCCAAAATGAGCATTTTTTTCTTTTTATACTTTAGATCATATGCCCAGAGTAAGTATCAAGCGTGCTGTAAATTTTCATTGCTCACGATTACAGCCGCTGTTAATTATGCAGAGACTTTTTGCATTGGTTGAGGAGAGTTTCGCAACCACAAAAAAATCACTCAAATAAAACTCCAGATATTTAATCATTTCTTTTTTTTTTTTTTTTTTAATTAGAGCATGGTATTGATTTGCGCTTGAATTTGAGTATAATAACTACTTTTATGGAGTTTTAGGCAAGCAAAAGTGTCAGATTTTTATTTAATTAAAGAAAGGGGTATTAGATTGGCATCCCTTTATGTCAATGGTACATCTCGTTCTGCCAAAAAGATTTTACAGATTTAATTTGGTTACGCAAACAAAAAAAATGTGTTCCTGCTGGAGTCATTTCTTAGTAATAAAGCGGTCCCATGATACAGTGCTGTGGAAAAACTGACACTCGAGACCAGACTCAGCAAGTTCTTCTACTAAACATCACCAATTTATCACTTCCAGATAAACGTCATCTCTGATCTGCTCCTACTGTCCAAGTCTTTACATTTCCTAAGTAACGGATCACAGGTATGAATGCTTCAGTGTGGGATTTTATTTGTGGGGAAAACCACGTGTGACTCACTGCTGACGCCATTGTGAAGAGAAGGATAAAGTATAAAGAAATGTAGCCTAGGTACAGACAGAATGAGACAGTAGAATGATAAACAGCACCGTACATGAACACAATGCAGATCAAATTATAAATGGACCCACAGGCATCCTGGATGCAAATATATGCATAATTTTCACACCTACACACCCACACTCTGCTTTGTGGGCTTTAAGCATAACTCTCTTCAGCTTAAGAAACATATTTTACTCATGAATTTATGGACTCTTTTCATTTTGGATTATTGACCTGTGAGGAGATTCACAGCCTTTAGTGGATTTTTTTTAGAAGTTATTTGTTGAAATGTAAAGAAATATTTTGATTTGACACACCCAAACATCTAAAATAAAATCTGTGAAGTCCACAGCATGACACTCCTACTAGCATGTTTCAAAGAAAGAACTACAGTTTGATTTACTTTTTCTCCTTACAGATTTTTTTTAGCAAAACACCCAACGAAAACCCCAGTATTTTAAAAAATAGCATTTTTTTACCCAGCAGATCTATTTACGCTGAAAAGGAAGTTCTGAAAATATTGCATTTTCGTTCGACTTTAGCATCCCTCACACTGCACCTGAAGGAGAGGACCTAAACTAAATAAGCCTCTTGCAAGCACTTCTTCAAAATGAGATAATCCAGGAGAGTCCAAAGGCCTCGAGGACCGGCTTCCTGCTGGTTTTCCAAAAATCCTGCCTTATCTGCTGCTGATTACCTGGATCAGGTGTGTTTAGCCAATAAGGAGCTTCAATGGGAGGGTGGTTGGAAAACATGTAGGCCCTCAAGGAGTAGAATTGGGCACCCTTAAGTTAATCTCACTTGTCCTCCAACTTTTACCAATTTTCTTTGACCTCTTGCACCTTTTTATTCACGCAAAATTAAAAGTTTCTAAAAAAAAATTAAATACTCAGAAAATATATTTTACACTTTACAACCAAGGTTAGCAGCCATTCTGATTTCTCTTATTTTTTACTTTTCTTACAAAAATGTTCAGTTTTTTGTCTCTGAAAGTTTAAATTGGTGCCTAAACTTGTCAGCATTTTTCATCAAAACATTTTTATATTTTTTGATTATTATCTAAAAGTGTTTCGATTTTAAGACAGTTAACCAAAAGTAAAATGACTGATTTAATTTAGTCATTTTTCCAGTAAAATCTGTCTTACATATCACCCAAGTAGACATGTTACGTCTGTCTCATTTAGGGTTTTCATGCCAACAAATCTACTATATTTAGGTTGAATTGAGTCACCAAATACTGAGTGTAAATGAATCACTGTGCTCTCCCAGTCGACCCAACAAAAGGAGAACAAGTGCTCATTAACTAGTGAGACACGCTCTGAAAAATGTGTCCGATGTGAGAGGCTGCAGCCGGGATCCATGCGGTTCACCTCGTCAGGGATAAATAACGCCGCTGTGACTAACAGCAGACGCTCAGACTGGGATTTTCATGCACAGCCATTCAGTCACGGACACATTGCAAAAGCATTGAGAGGGGAGAGAGGTGGAGCTGCTGCAGATGGTGTGGGAGGGAGAGAGGGAGGAGTGGGACAGTATAAATGGGGGGAGAAGGACTGGAATAAGGAGAAAGGAAACGTATCAGGAAGAGCTCCGGATCTAAAATAAAAACTCCACCAATTTCTGCAACAGGTAAGTCAGAGTTGTTGTTTTTTACTGAATTGAAGTCGAGAGAAGTAAAAGTTAAAGTAAGCTGGTGTTTTAGGGAGGCTGAGCTTAGAGTGAAAGTAAAGACGCTCCTGCACTGGAAGGTTTTACTGAATGGGCTCCTTTGTCATCTGCACGTTTCAGTCACATTTGGACGGCTCAGAATGAGTAGTAACCACATCCAGCTGAGCATGCAGGATTCTGCAGAACTTTGAGATTTCAGTTCCAACCAGGAATGCTGACAACTTCCAAAATTATTTAAAAAAAAAAACAGATTTCTAGAAGATTGATTCACCAACTCAACTCAACCGGAACAAAAGGTCACAGAACGTTTTTGTTTGTGCAAACTCAGGTTTGAACATTTTCTTGTATCAAAAATTGAAGAGTCAGCAAAGTATAACATTACAGAAAGTCTTTCTTTTGGCTCGCTATGACATACTAGTGTCAGTATCTTTACACATAACTGTTATTTCTCATAATAAACACTTTTTTCAGAAAACTGATGGAATTTTTCCCTCCAGGACAACATCTGCCATGAGAAATCTGCGTCTCCTTGTCGTAATCTCCGGCCTGCTTCTCCTCAGAGGATGCAGTCCTCTTCCTACATCATTAGTAGTCACAGAGGAGCTCCCCAGCCTCACCACGGAGGACTACACCAACTTGGAGGACGACACTACCACGCCTTTTGTACCCAAACCCACGGATGGCGGTCCCTCACAGCTGTGCGACTACAACCCCTGTCGTGAGGGTCAAAGTTCCTGCGAGGAGCTGTCACAGTCCACCGGCTGCTTGTGTCCAGGGCACACCCTGGAAGACGAGGCTCCAGGCGCACCCAGCCTCAAGGCGGTGTCCTGGAACGGCTCGGAGGTGGTGGTTCGGTGGTGTGCGCCCTACTCCCACGTCAAAGCCTACATAGTGACAGTGGGAGGACTGCAGAAGCAGGAATTTGGATGGGACAAGAGGAGCGGCGTGGTGCAGGAGTTAAGCCGGGAAACAGAAGTCTGCATAGTGGCCAGGAACGATGCTGGAGACAGCGAGAAGTCCTGCATGATGTACGGACCTACGGACAGCAGCCTGCCGCTGACTGCGGGGCTCATAGGAGGCGGGCTGGGCTTCCTGCTGCTCCTCCTGCTGGCCGTCCTGCTGTGGAGGAGCAGGAGGCAAAAGAAACAGGAGGCCCATGTTTCCATGAGCAGCACAGACGGCAGACACTGAACTCTTAAAATAGTGAAGTAATGAGGTCACAGGAGACGCCAGTCCTCAGCGCTTTCTGCTAACTTATCTTTTAATTACTGGCGGATTTGAGAGCCTTCAATAAACTGAACTTATAAACAATTTATTAATGAATGACAGAAAATTAACTGGTCATTGAACACTTAATGAAAACCCAGTAGCATGTAGTTTGTCCAAGATTTGTCAGAGTTTTTAAGCACAATTTTCATAAAAAAAATGTATTTTTTACAGTTTTTAAAATTTTGATTTTTAAAAGCTGCCATGATATGACTACTTCTTTATGTCTGTAAAGCTCTCTGTGAGAGTTGTTTCATGTATTAAAGTTATGGATTGTACAATTTTAAAATAATGCGATTGTGTTTTGGTAAAAAAAAAAAAATCAGACTTCCTGGTTTTTTTTTTAAACAAATATGTTAAGAAAGATCAAAAATAAAAAAAAATATTTTTGTGTTAATGTTTTTGTCTCCATGACCGTTTTTCCAGCTGTCATACAATAGAAATCCGAGCAGATGTGGATCTGTGGTGGTGCAGGCAAATCTTTCAATTTTTCCAATAAAAATTTCCAGTCAGATTTTAATCCTGCCGTTTGAGTCTCCATCTTCCTGCGGTTATGTTTTAATTCCTGCAATCTCAGTTGTTCCAGCACTCCAAGCTTCTTCTTTTTTTTTCCCAGCAGAACCACTTAAACGTGGTTCTCTGAGAGGCATCTGGAATCTGAAAACCCTCGCAGAGGCTGGAAGCGCCTGAAGACGCAGCTTTGATGAGACTGCACTCCGTCTGAAACTGGGAGAACGTTTCAGCACAGAAAAGAGATCCCACTGGCATTATATTTAGTGTTATCAGAAAGATTTTATAATAATATTAATAATAATAAATGTGCAGTAGTTATCAATTGTGCAGCTGCTCCTGTCATTCTGTGCAGACACACTACATTCCTTCACACTACCTGCATGCTCAGATGATCTCAACCAAACTTTTAGATTCAAATCTGTCATTGAAAAAAATCCCTACAAATCCATGTTTGCAGAAATGATGATCTATTAGGCTGAATCTACAGTAAAAAGTATTTCCTTTTTACTGCAGCGTAAATTCCTTTCAGAGCTTCATACAAGCCTCGTGACCCTTGTGCTATCCTACGCATATTTATGTTTTTATGGGGTCATCTGGAGAGCACAAGGGTTAAAATCAAAGTGATGTGATGCATAAAAGGTTTTTGGTATAAGTTCAAGTAAAAAATATCCCAAATTCACAAAATAATTTGTATCAAAAGCTAAAGGAATTCCACTTTCCTTCATCAGCATCTGAAGCTGATCAGTTGAATTAGCAAAATGACAATTATATTGTAACTTACAAATGCTGATCAAGACATTTATAATTTTTTAATTGCACAAAAAATATTTGAAAAAATAAAAAAAAACCAGGTAAACTTTAAAAAGTGAGTGATTCCAAAATAAAAGAAGATTTTCCTGCTGCTTTGGGAATCCACTGATTTAAAAACAAGTCTAGTTTTTTAAACTATGCGGTTAATGAGGAAGAGGCTTCACGTCTTCATCGCCAGCAGTTCAGGAGAAAGTTGGGATTTTCAATATTTGCGGAAAAAAAATTACATATATATATATATATATATATATATATATATATAATTTATGTGGTGATTTCATATACTTCTCATATTTATCGGTGCAATGTGTGTGAAATGTCTGTTTATTTCAAGTTTACCTGTAGGTTAAGGTTATCTGAAAAGATTTTTATCTCTTCCATTAGTAAAATTGTGTTTCAGTCAGAAATGTGGAAACACTAGAAGAGCTGTCTCTTTATGTGTCCTTTTATCTAACTTATTAACTGAGCTTTTTATTTTTTTTCTCTTTTTTTAAAATCATAATTTTTCAAAATTCCATTTCAGCCTTTTTGATAATGTTTTTTATGGCTTTTTTATCTAGTGTACTGCTAGCACTACATCTTTTATTGTGTTTTTATTTGTTTTATGATTGATCGGAAGAGTGCAGAATAAATTCTATTTAATAAAACAACTTTTCCTTTCAGTGGAAAAACCTGAACTCTTAACCTCGGGTTTGCAACTGATAAACATTTACCAAAGGGAAAAAAATTTACAAGAGAAATAAAATTTTTTAAAACATTTGAAGATGTTTGTAACTGACACATTGATACTTTTAATCACTTTTCAGTAATTTTTAGTTAAAATCGTATTTTGGTTTCATAAATGAAGTTGGGTTATTTGGCCTCAAGTAAAGCATTTCACACAGCAGTAGCAAAGTGATGTTGCAGGAAAGCCCATAATGAGCCCTTTGAGGCGGTTCAGGAGCGTGAAAAAAAAAATCACGTTCTCCTTTGTTTTGAACTTGAGGCGTTTAGAAGATTGTAAACCATCGGTGTGCAGGAGAAGCTTCACTACAAAAACCAAAAGAAAAAAAAATGAAAGCGTGAGCTTTCTTTTTGAAGTTTTCAAGGAAAAACACAAACCGCATAAAAATGATTTGATCTACAGGATGAAGCAATCAGCCTTGATTTGGTGATAGGACGGTGACCTCAAGTTCTCGTTTCTATATTTTCTCACAGCATTTTGGATTTTTATAAGATCTGGAAATGTCAGTAAACGAACATATTTATAGCAAAACCATATTTGATGGACTTCTGGCACACGGGCCTGTGAATCTGAGCTGTTCTGTCTGGGCATTTGGTGCTCCGGAGAGTCATTAGGAGAATCGACTCTCTGGGGTTCTTGCATTTGCTGGAAAAATATGTTTTTCCAGTGTTTGATCTATACTTTGAGCCCTTTGGCAGGGTGAGAGGTCAGCTGTAGAATTCTAATTGCAGGAACTAAAGAAAAACATGAAATATGATGAATACAAGAGGGAACAAGTCCATTTCTGCTTTTCGTTTTCCCAGCGTTTCTGAGAAAGGGAGGCTGAGCGTCAGATGCATGATGGTGGTTGCAAGTGAATGCTTGAGTGAGGTCAGCAGCAGGGATGCATGGCAACAACACACTGAATCATGTTTTTTTTTTTTTCATCATTTCCAGGTACATATACAGCAGTGAGTCAGCTCAGCATTCTGCCTTTATATAGTCTGAGTGGACGTCTACCATACTTTGTTAGGGAAGTTTTGGATTTTACCCACATGTGCTCATTTTGTGACGATTAAAGAAGAAAAATGACTCCGAAAAACATTTGTTTTTGCTTTACTGGGGCATTTTTTAAGTGCTTTAAGTAATCCAGGACTTTCCTCATCTTTCTTCATCACCTTAATTTCAGCAAGTCTCGATGAGGTTATGTTTTCCTTTCTGGCTTTCCACTCTTTGCTGTCTTGCTTTTGTCGCCCTCTGGTGGTCACTTGAAAAAGGCAAGCTTTTAGTTTGAATGAGTTGATTAAATTTTGACTTTTCTGTTTCCAGATCCAGTTCATCTCTGTGCCAAAAAACACCACTTTTTTCCTCTTTTCAAATACTAATGCATCATTCAACAAAGTCCTTGTTTCTGTTGAGGGAATATTATGTCAGTGTGTAATAAAGCAGACAGCCTGAAAAGAGAAAAGGCAGACAGGATTGTTTATATAGACTGTATGATGGATTAGTTCTTGCTCAAATC
>NC_050525.1:13149097-13162439 GCF_002922805.2 Oryzias melastigma
GGATGCATGGCAACCACGCACTGAATCATGTTTTTTTTTTTTTCATTATTTCCAGGTAGCTTACATATACAACAGTGAGTCAGCTCAGCATTCTGCCTTTATATAGTCTGAGTGGACGACTACCATACTTTGTTTGGGAAGTTTTGGATTTTACCCACGTGTTCATTTTGTGACGATTAAAGAAGAAAAATGACTCGGAAAAACGTTTGTTTTTGCTTTAGTGGGGTATTTTTTAAGTGCTTTAAGTAATCCAGGACTTTCCTCATCTTTCTTCATCACCTTAATTTCAGCAAGTCTCGATGAGGTTATGTTTTCCTTTCTGGCTTTCCACTCTTTGCTGTCTTGCTTTTGTCGCCCTCTGGTGGTCACTTGAAAAAGGCAAGCTTTTAGTTTGAATGAGTTGATTAAATTTTGACTTTTCTGTTTCCAGATCCAGTTCATCTCTGTGCCAAAAAACACCACTTTTTTCCTCTTTTCAAATACTAATGCATCATTCAACAAAGTCCTTGTTTCTGTTGAGGGAATATTATGTCAGTGTGTAATAAAGCAGACAGCCTGAAAAGAGAAAAGGCAGACAGGATTGTTTATATAGACTGTATGATGGATTAGTTCTTGCTCAAATCATTTTCTGACTTTTTCATTTTTAAAGACTTGTGGGAAAAATATCAGGAACAAAGCAATTAACTTACAAATGCTTGTCTAATTTAATTATTTTTCTTTATTCCCACGGTGACAATGTTTAATGAACAGAAATGAAGGCAAAAGAAGCAATTTGGGAATATTTATTCCACAAAATATTCTTTAAAACTAGTATTTTCATGTTTGAATCTGGAGTTTATGGAGTTTTTGTCATAGTGGTAAAAACTTTCCACATTTCCTTTTTGGTTCAAACCGGGGTCCATGTCAGTTCATAACTCCAGTTTTCCATCTTTAACTGCACTTCAAGTTCAGAAGTCTGAAAATTACAGTTTTACTAACAAGAATAAATTCTATTTTTAGGGCAAAAATTCCAGAAAAAATGTTTTTTTTTTAATTTAAAGAGGAGTTTATGTACATGTTTTAATTATTATGATCTATAATTATATATATATAGATCTGTTCAACTTTATTTGGCAAATTTGACTTAATAAAATTACTTTAAAAAATGTATAATTTTCAGGTATTCCTCTATTATTTTTCTAATTTACTCCTCCTGGCAAGAATTATTTTTAAATTTATTATTTGCCTGCACAACATAATTGAATTTACGAGTCTGTTCTGTGTAAAAATACAGTAATATCCGATGTTAAATTTGATTGACTTTTTATTGAACTAATGTGTTTGGTCTGATTGTAATGCAATGACTCAGAGTCCACGCTAATTAGCAATAAAAAGGTATTTAAATTTGGCACTGGAATGTATTATTTCTCTAAATAAATGATTAATTATGGTGATCTTCCAGCAGGGTCCACTAATGGCCACTTTCGGTGCCAGGCTGAGCTTTGACCGGGCATAAAAAATGTTCAAAGTAGGTCAGACATCCATTAGTGGCCATTAATGGAAGTACTGCACAGAGAAAAAGCACATGCTGACATTACTTCAATTTAAGAGAGCTTTCCGCTTATTTAGCGTTTTAAGGAGTAAAATGAATAAAGAGAAAGGGTGCCAGTCAGGAATAGCTTCCTCACAGAGGGAGGTGAGGACGGGCTGTTTGTTCCAGGCGGCTCGCAGTGAGGGGACTGTGGGTCATGCGATGGCCTTCAGCGGTGACACACTCCACTTATGTGGGCGGGTGGCTTTAGAAACATTTCTCCTCGCTTACATCCTCGTCTTATCCTGTTTACTACCGCCTCCCTCCACAAGCTTGTAAATAGAAAGATGAAAGTGCAGGGCTGATGTTACCGGATGGATAATTAGGTTTTATGTAAATGAAGCGGAGCGTGTTAGAAGATGGGGGGGGGGGGGTCTTCACAAATTATAAATGGAAAAACTGTGATTTTTTTTTCCAGCAAGTTTAGACTAGTTTGTTTCCACATAAACCACTAGAGGTCAATCTTGCAAAGAACACGGTGGAAATGATGCTCCTCATATCTGTACGAGTTAGCAGCTCCAACAGAGATGATGAGCAGAAATCAGCTCAGTTAAATTTAACGTCACACATCTGACAAATTCTAGAGTTCAGTTGTTCCTTCAATAAAAAAAAATAAAAAAATTCCCCAAAATTGCTCCACAAGAGCGCTTCATGAAGAATCATCACAGCTCCCCATCCACTTTTGTGGTTGAGGAGCTTGAGTAACCATGGCAACCTGGCATGACACAGGACAGAGCTGAAACTGAGCGGAGCCCGGAGAGGAAGCTTATCAATCAGTTTGGCGTCGGCGCTGCTGCCACTCTCACTCAAACCGGAGCTTTCCTTCCATTCTTCACTTTACTTCTCGGAGCACAAACAAATCCACACAGCGGGAAGCAGAGTGAAGGACTGCTTATATGTCAGTGGACACAGTTGGGCTATAAATTGAAGCAAAAATATGATTCACTTTATTTATGGATTAGATGATACTGATGAGCACATTTTGACAGTCAACAAATATGACCAAAAAGCTTGATTTTTACCTAAAATATTTGTATTTTTTATTATTATGTAGTTTTTTTAATATATTTTTTATTATATCTAAAAATAATTTGGGGTATTTAAACAAATATTTACATCAAAATAGCCTTCTTGGTCAAGTTATGAAATGAAAGAAAAATTGATTAATATTTTTTAAATAAAAAGCAACTGAATGTAAAATTACACACATTTCTTTCTTATGGAGTACTGGACAAGCATTAAAAAATAAAACTGTTCCTACAAATGCCATTTGCGGACATGAGTTAATATTTGTGCACACAAACTTGCATTTTGTGGCCACAATTTAGCATTTCACTTGCCACAAATTGGCATTTTATTAGCATTTTGTGGGCACAAATTGCCATTAGCTCAGTGGCCCTGTGGTAGAGTGTCCGGCCTGTGACCAGATGACCGTGAGGTCAAATCCAGGCCGAGTCATACCAAAGACTCTTCCTCCCTGTTTGACACTCAGAATTAAGGGGTTGAATGGGGGGGGAGGGGTAAAACCCCCAAATAGTTCCTGAAGACAACACTAATTTGTGTGCAAAAACAAAAACTAATTTCTGCACACTAATTATGAAATTGAGGTAAAAAAAATGCTAATTATTAATTCTAGCACCCAAAAAATAATTTATGAACTTTTTTGAAAAAAAAAAAAAGTGCTAACAAAATTTGTCCTTTCATTTCTTTTTGGTTTTTGCCAAATAGAAACATTTTTTCAAAGTGATGTATTTCCTCTGAAGCCAGTTTGAATGCAAGTCTTCTTTAGAGCTCCACTTTTCTGCTAAATGTTGCGTAATATTCAATGTTTAATAGCATTTGAGCTCGGGCCTTTCAGGCATGTGGTTTGACCTGCTTTCACTTAAAACTCTTCCTTCACCTGCGGGTCAAAGCCAGCTGTTCCTGCGGTGTGAGAGTCTGCCCGCCTGTTCTCCGGGCTCATCTTTAGCGAGTTTGCAGACGTTTCAAGTCCAGCTTCGGAGCTGTCAGATTCTAAAAATAAGAAACCAACAGGGATGTGAAGCTGTGTTTAACCCTATAAGGTCAAACCGTGTTCCCAGAGCAGCTGATTTGCTCCAATCCTGCAACGCCCCTCACCCAACAGCTTCAAACGAGGAGGCTCTTTCCTTGAGGCTAATCTGCAGTACGAGGATGAATTAAAAATCAACTTTCCATAATGTGTTTTAGCAGCCTGACAGAACATCTTCTCAGCTGGAGGCCCTGCAGTGTACAGACTGCATTGCTCTCTTCATACTTACTTTCAATTTATATTCTCTCCCCTTCTCCCTTTCCTTGTCAGGGCGGCATTGAAGCATATCCCATCATGCATTGAATTGAAGGCAGATATACACCTTTGACAGGCTTCCTGTCTGTAAAGTCTGCCATCCACTTTGAACAAGGGAGGAAACTTTCATGAAAAGGAGAAAGAAAACTCCAGCTGTGCCCAAAAAAAACTAAAAAAAAAAAGTTCTAAAACGGTGAGTCGGCTCATCTTTATCAGCATCGGTTGGAACAGTCTGACAGCTTCGAACTGGGAACTAATTAATCAAAAGATGCAGTCTAGCGTACGTCCCGATTTCAGGCCAAAAGGAAGATAATTGTAAAAAAAGAGTGCATCTATAAGAGAGGCAATACATCCATGTGCCTCCTAAAAACTAAGACTGGTCAATGACCAGATGTTGAACAAAACAAATCCCAATTAGATCTCCCGTCCCCCGCATCTGTCGAGGCAGGAAAAAGCTGTGAAGCAGGAGACGAATCAGGGCAGATTATTCAGGACACTGCCATGGGGGATTGTAAGCTCACGAGGGCAGCCAGGACCTGACCTCTGCTGAATATTCATGACAAAAGGTGAGCAGGTTTTCCTCCTTATAGTGGGATAACAGAAGCTGTTTCAGCACTGAAATAACTGTATCTAGTGTAAAAACATCAGGACGTGTTGGCCGTCTGCCAGACAGGAAGGATCAATATCTGTGCAGCTGGAGGACAGCAGTGATGCTCCGCAGACCGTTTCATCATGACGGGGAGTGCACGTTGGAGCTTTAGTTACAGTTCCAGCCTCCAGCTCCTCGCTGCTGAGAGAGATGCTCGCTGACTGACAATGGCGTCACTGTTCTGCGTGTGTAAACACATCCAGCAGCCTGAAGAATCTGGGTCACTTCCTGGATGAGCTGAAGGGAGGAGTCGTCTGGAGACCCACCTCGACGCCGAAACGTGTCAGCAGTCGGGCCGCGGTCCGCTCCCCTATCTGCGACACAAATCCAGGCAATGTAAGGAACTCAGGTGGCGAGGGGCGGGCCCTAAATTCCTCTTTGCTCCAGTTCTCCATGGCTTTAGTGTCGGAGGTACTGCTGCTCATGAATATCCAAAGGATGGACATGTTTCTGACACCAACCCAGCACACCAACCAAATGGAATCAAAGCCTACAGAGCATAAGGAGCTTAACCTTTGAGCTGAAATGTGTAGAACTGCAGCTGAAACTAAGAAAATAGAACAAACAAATATGACTTTCCCCCTAATAAGAAAAAAAAAGGTTCAATTCTCTATGAAAGCTGATTCAACCTATTTATTTTAAGTAAGTTTATCTTAAAGTTATAATTAGAACATGACTGCATGCTAGCAGGTGAAGCAGCTCAATCCAAGCCAGCATGGGATCTCTGCAGCCACTCACTTTTTTTTTTTTATTGCCTGATGTCTTTTAATTATGATTATGCAGTTTTTAATCAAAATCAAAGAACTTGTACTGTTATTCTTTTTTTTTTTCAAAGATATTTTCTGCAAAGCAGCAGGAGTTTATTTCAGATCCGCCTCTAGGTTGTGGGCAGGACTGTTGACCTGGAAGTAACTCTACATTGATATCCCAGCATGCCTTGGTTTACACCCTCTCCCACTGGCTTATAGCACCTCACAAACCTAAGCTAACATTAGCATATCCAAAAAAAGACGATCATTATCAGAGCTATCCTACGAAGAAGTATTAGGCCCACAAAAAAGTATTTTTTTTTCTCGTAAATTTACAAGAAAAATAAAAGTCATAAATTTATGGATTTATTCTCGTAACTTAACAGTTACAACCTTTTGTTTTTGTTGTAATTTGAACAAAAATATTTTTGTCCATAGTACTTCGCTGTACTATCCAGCTGTACAGTTTTAAGTCAGCTCAGAGAAGAAAAAATTAAGACGTTCATAGATCTTTTTGTTTTCATGTGCAGGATTCAGAGCAGGGAGATTTTGGCCCGCCCATTTCTGCTTAACAAACCTGAGCTTTTTCAAACTGTGGATTTTCATCTGCTCCTTATTGATTTGAATAAAGAAACAAACAGTTTTAATCATTTTATATTACGTCCATCATGCTACCAAAAAAAAAAACAAAAACAAAAACAAAGAAAAGTTTTCATGGAGTGGGTCTTTAACAAGCTTCTTTGGAGACACATGCTATTATAAACTACTTTATTATTCATTTTAACTGTGCCAAAGCAGATGTTAACAATGGTATAATTGTCTCGTTTTGTTCAAATTCTGTTTTTTGGAGCTAAAAAGTTCTAAAAGCTTTTTTTGTTTTTGCTAGCACTTAAAGTGTCACACCAGCATATTTAACAAAATATTAAACGTTTTTGTGGCCCAGATAGTTGTATATAAGGCACATTACATTCCATGTCAACAAAGAAACAAGACTTTGGCAATAAATAATACAAAATGAGTTCTTCTGTTCTACTGTCACTCTGGAAACTTTTATTTAAATATATATATAAATATATATATATATATCATGGGAGGGATGGATTTTATCTCAACTCACTTCCTACCAGCTGCAGCCTGACTTTCTTCTTAAAAAGCTCTTAATGATATAATCTCCTGATAGTCTGCAGTAAACAGGAAATGAGGAGTAAATATTGTATTTTTAATGTTCAGTCAATCCAGTTTGGAGCTTCTCTTGTTTTTCTGTCTCTTTCAGCACAGAGAGCATCTCATGTCTGAACCTGATAGCAGGAATTTTCCAGTAAAAGAGGATCATTTGTACATAGGGAAACCATTTGTTAAAGAACCACTGCAATGAAAATTGTGTTTTTGGTGTCTTTAACATGATCTTGTGGCATTTTGGTCATGGAGGAGGACGTGCATATAATACATTTAGATTAAAATTGCATTTCTGTGTATTTATTTACTCAAATTGTTGTGAAATTGCTTCAAACTTTATCTGTATAGCATCTTTCATTCATATGAAACTCAAAGGCATCTGGTCTAAAGCCGTACGCTTGGATCGCTCCAGAACTGCTCACCATTTTTGTTGCGCTTAAGTTAGGTTGTGAGGGGCTGCAAATTAGCGGGAAAGTGTGTTAACTAAAGGATGATGGGAAATTAAGGAAGGCTTACTCCACCCACAACTCAGAGGTGAATTTCTAATGAACTACTGTCGCTCTGCGGAAACTATGTCCTAAAAAAATAATGACAGAATTTAGGATTATGGCTAAAAACTGCATTATGATAATTAAAAGACAGCTGGGAACGCTTTTACAATAGAGCCATGATCTCTGATCATCCACGAAAAGATGATCAGAGAGGGCCTTTATGTAGTTAAAAGTCCATCAAGTAAGGAAAACACAAACATTTTATTCCTTTTAGTTCAAAGTTCTCCAGGTCGTTCCAAAAAAGCAAATTATTTAAGAAGTGACCAGCAAATTAAGCTGAAACATGAAGTTTGATGACTAATACATGAATGGGAATGGGGGTGGAGGGGAGGGGGGGAGTCAAGACAAGACAAGTCTAATAAAACAAATGAGCAATATGTATATAAAAAAGAAGTGTTATGCAAACCAGTCTTCAGGAACACAAGAACCGGCTTTTGAAGTCTAAAATCAGACGCGTTGCTGCAACAGCTCATTAACTGGCTACAATGGGAATATAATGAGGATTTACATCTTCTGCCTGATCTCACCTGATGGTTACAAACCTTTTATGTCTGGTTACACAGAAGAAGAGACGCCTCTGACGCCATATGCTGCATGTGAAGGCTTTAATCATCCAGGTGCCGGTGGGCAGACTGTGGGCGACGTCGCCGTCTGCTGCGCGGACGGGAGGAGAGGCGACGGCGTTGGACCTGCAGCGCGCTGGCGTCACTGCAGAGACGTTCATTGTGCTGACGGTTCCCCGTGGCTGACATCAGCACTCCGACCTGACCAAAGAATCAGAATAGATTTGGAAAAACGAGACGATGTTTGCGCTTACTGAATGCTGCATTGTTTGTGACAAACTTGCTTGCATGGATTGACTTTTGCCTCACCTTCACAGCTCGTTCATTACAGACATGCTCACAAATACAAGCCAACCTCGCCGATTAATGAGCACGCATCATGAACTTGGGTCAGGAGTCGGGATCGACGGCGGCTGGAATCCAATTACCTGGAAGACTGTTTGGTGAAACCAAGTTGGTGCAAACGTGGAGAGCTACAGCGAAACCCGTCACCAGTTCCAACAGCCTTCAAGCTTCATTGATTTTCTCACTCAATGACGACATTTTGAATTAATTTCAAAACCATGTTTATTAAATTTAGAAAACATTTTTGTTAACAGCTTCATAGCAACGCTGAAACTGTGAGACGCAGACGGGGCCTGGGCCAACCCCTGAGTTAAAAACCATCCGTTTCAGAGCTCGTCCCTTCTCTTAGATCACCTGTATTAACCTGGCATAGACTAGAAGTAAGTCAGACGGTAGTCAGCGTCTCAAGGTAGATCACTGGAGGAAACGAGACATAAGAAAACCTCAAAGACATCAGGTAGAAAAGTTGATTTGCAAAGTTTCAAGTCAAGGTATAGCTTGTCAAAAAAAATAAGTGAGCAACAAGGTGTAATTAGGTTGCCGAACCACGTTATGTCAGTTTACTCAGTCAGGAAGAAGTCTCTGCACGGCCACGATAGGTGTGGACCTCAGGATACTTGGGATGCAGTACAAGTGTTTCTCCAAAAAAGCAAGTGCAAACGTTGTCCCATCAGACGTGTTGTAGAGCAGGTATAGGCAAAACAGGAGGACTCTCACCCCCCACTTCTTTACTCATCAAGGTGCAGAGAGGGGGGATTCTCTGGAGGGCGAGCCCGACATGTCGTCGGGCGGGAAAACTGTCAGCGTGCAGGCCCGGATCCCGCCGAGCGACTCGGGTAAGTCAAACACTTTTTGCCATTCGTCTTTCTCCGGGTCGTACTTCTGGACTATTTCTACCATGCAGCGATTGTTCCACGAGTAGCCGCCCACCACGTAGATCTTGTTTTCGAACACGGCCACTCCCACGTCACTCTGACCTCGCAGCATGGCGGCGATGGGTGTCCACAAGTCCAGCGCCGGCGAGTAGTACTCGCAGCTGAGCACGTCGTCGTAGTCGCTGGTGCCGCGGAAGTGGTTGCCCCCGATCACGTAAAGGCGGTCGCCCACCGTGCACATGCAGTGCAGGCCCCGCACAGTCGTCATGGGGGCTTTCTGAGTCCATTTGTCCGCATCTGGGTCAAAGCACATAAGCTCCTTCTGAAAGGTGTCATGAGTGATTCCTCCTGCAGGGATGGAGAGGGACATGGAAATGTATTAATAAAACCCCCAAAACACTTCACGTCAATCACATCTGTGATTTCCTTTTAAGTAGGGCACATGACAGCATCCATAACCCTGGAATAATCTGACACGCATTCAAAGAGGGAAATGTGAGGGTTTCATATATTTAGAACTAATCTTTTCCTGATCCTCGTCTCAAACCAAATCAAACATCAGAACACAGATTAAACACTAATTAAAGAAACCAGAGTTGCATCATTAGTTGTTTGGACTCCCTCCTGTGGTGTGATATCGTGTTGATTCGGAGCCGTCAGTACAAAGCGGAACACAATTACAAAGCCCCCGTTAACATATGCACAAACAGACTGTAGACACGGGACAAAAGCCGAGCGAAAACCGGGAGGAAAGAGGGGGGAAAAAAACAGGACATGTCTACAGGGAAAGCTTAAAATAAAGAGGAACACAATCCCAGCATGCAATGGGACAGCAGCCAGCCAGCCCCCCCCAAGCAAAGTGACTGGGAGCAAATGTAGTGAAGATTTGCAGCGCATGCCTATTTACAGGCATTGCTGCCGCCCCTAGATTTGGGTGCAGGGTTCATTGTTGGAGGCTGCCATCTGTACCGTAACATCTGTACTGCGGAGATGGCCTGATTACAAACCATTTTCAGAGCGATTGTTGAAACTGTAACAGCAGAACGCACTCGAGTCAAAAAATAAAAGGAGAAAAATGGCTTTGTAATTCCTCCCAAGAGGCCGTGGTGCTAAACCCACTCGGTTCAAGAGCTTTGACCCGCCTCAGAAATCCTGATCTTCATCTCAGTAAATCAACACTCAATCAGAAAAAAGGAAACATTTTTGCATCCAATGACATGACAATGATTCCTGTAGCTGCCCTGTACGACCAGAGCTGGTTAAATTAGTGCTGGTCCACAGGGGACCTGGAAAGATGAAAAACCGACATGCAGGTTAGAGGTAAACAGGAGCTCAGCAGTTTCTAGAAATGCCACATAATTAAGAGTTGATATTCTGTGAACACGTCGCCCATTAAAGATCAGCGGTCGTGCCTGATGTTACGACCACAGCGAGTATTGATCCTGTGTACTAGGGGAGCATACAGGCCGACGTCAACATCACAACAGTTCAGTATAAATGATGAATTCCTCCCTTTTTTACAGCATGAAAGAAAAAAAAAACTGTTTTCATTTAAAGTCTGCTGTTCCTGCAGTCAGTTTTCACATAAAACACCAAAGGACGTCTGGAGGATTTGGTCTCTATGGTGCAAACTCACACATGCATAAACACAGCAACAGATCCTCTGTGTGAAAACTGTTATCTTTATGCAGGAATCTGCAGGAAAGCTTCCTCCCCCATGTTTTTTTGCTAAATAAATGAGCAAAATCCACAGAAGACTTTGTCAAAACATCTGCACACGTGGAGAAAACACCATGAAGAAGCAAACAAACTTAAAAAACATGAAGCTTCTGTAACGCAATCACCTCATCCATCGAGAGATGGAAAAATACTTTGATCAAACAACTTGACCAAAATACACAATTTAGTGTAAAAATTGGCTAGGGCTGCCACAATTAGTCGATTAGTCATGACTACGTCGACAGTTAGGACCGTCGACAAATTTAATAGTTGACGCGTCGTTTTTTTCCTCTTGATTTTATCTCAAATTGAGTGTGTGCGCATTTTAATGGCACGTCTGCCATTGTCTTTTACACACATGCACAGTTGTGCTAATCCGGTCAGTTCCGGAAGTTCTATGAAGGCTCAGATACCATGACACGCCAACAGAGCTGGAAAATGTGGGAAACATAAAAAAGTGTCCAATGCAATATGTGTAGGCAGAACTGGTGTTCTATGGCAGCACTAAGGTGATGCATGAGCACCTGAAGAAGAACATTGAGACCGAGTATGATAACGAAGACGGACCGTCGTCTAGGTAGGCTAAGCTAACATTAGTGCAAACAAAGAGCAAACTTATTACTACTTATATTAATAGCTGTAAATGTTAACATTTGTGATGACAATTTTTATTTAGGGGTGTAACGGATCACAGATGACCCATATGGATTACTAGCTGAGGTTTTTATATGAGTCTATATGTTTTAAAATCTTTATTAAATATAAGTTTTGAAACTTATAAAAATAGTTGTAGGCTTTTATATATATTTTACTTTTTCCTGTTGATTCAGATTGCTGTGATTAGCCGACCATTAAAATAATAGTATGTGGCAGCCCCAGCATTGGCTGCAGACAGCCTATCAATACTTCTGCAGTTGGATCAATGTCACCAATCATCAGTACCCGTCTTAAAACGGATTTATGACTTAACTTACAACGGAAATATTTCCAGTGAAAAAAGGAAGTCAGATTTCCTGATCAATATCATTTAAACTCGATTCAAATGAAGAACCACTTCACTAATCCCTCCATCGATGATCTACTCTCACAGTGGAGATTGTTTGATATTATCCCAGCTGCTTCTTTTCGGTGGAGGCAGAATAGATCTTTAAATACTCTATGAACGTCTGTCAAAGGTTTGTCAGGGGGGAAAGTGAAGAGTTTGTATAATCCAGGGGTGGCTACAAGGGCTGGTGTGTCTTCATGTTACCCGACTCACAGCTGATCACCTGGATTAAGTGTGTCCAGCCAATTAGAACATTCCAGAGCAGGATATGTTGGAAAACAAGCAGGAATGCGGATCTTTGAGTGATCAGAGTCACTAGATCACTGCAAAGAATCATGGATCAGTAGGAATGATCATCCATAGTGTTCTGTGTGTAAAGCAGTGGTATTATGTTCATCATGTTACTTCAAGTAATATATTTTGTGTAAAATATTTTAGCTTTTTGTCTTGAATTTAAAGTTTTTTTGGTCTTTGTCCACATTTTTAAAAACCCAATTTTCTGCAAATTACCTTTTAATTGTTTGACAAAAAAGAAAAAAAAAAGAAAAGAAAAAATGGCTTCATTCAGCCATCAGTCCTCCAGCAGAGAAACGTCCTTGAGAAGTCCAGGCAGAGTAACAGCTCAAAGCCAATCCGGCAAATATGAAGAGACCTGGAAATGGCTGCCAAGTGACAGCTCTCACCTCAACTGCTAAAGCTCAAGAGGATCAGGGGGAGCGGGTCCACCCTTCCGGCCCAGGTGTGCAAAGCTTGTCATGTCACGTCACGCCAAAAGGACTGGAGGCTGCAGCAGCTGCCAAAGGTAATTCAGCCAGTAAAGCTCGCAGAGAGAAATCCTATTTCGTGGCTGAAAGCGATCTAATCCTGATGGACAAATTATAGTGAAGAGCTCCAAAGTTTCATAAAAAGCTTTAAATAAAGTTCCGACTGCGGGTCTTTATCTCTGTGGCACTGCACTAGTTTAGTGCTCGTGTCTGATCTCTGACACAACACTTCAGCCGTGATGGTCTGCAGGCTGACTACATTTGTCAGGTTCATCCAGCTGACAGAATACCTTCAGACAGCAGAGCTGTGCAGCCGCGGAAAGTGACCTAATGTGCTGTGACAGAAGCGCTCTCCAGCACGGGTCACCTTGCACAGCGAGACTGTAACCCCTGGGACTCGCAGTGCTCCAATGAACCCTTGCAGCAACAAAACTCCTCTGACGAGAAGTGACTGTTTACCTGTTTAATAATCTTTAAGCTTTTCTCCGAGCTCAGACGTTTCGATCACTGACAGCCGCATGCATTAACCTAAAGTGGTAACGGATCGTTTATCTACAGACTGTGTGTTTTTGGACTGCACAGGTGCAGCGGAAAAAAAAAAAAAAAAGCTAAATGTAGCAAGCTTTTGACCTGGATCACCGACGCGTAATAAGCCATCCTCAGCAGAAATGCAAATATCAAAAGAGAGCAGTAAAACCAAGAACTGCACTGCTCAGCTTGAAGATAAAATAACAGCTGGCAGATTAACTCAGCTACTGGTTACAGTCAAGTTCTTCAATTCCAGCATTTATGAAGCTTTACTTTTCATAATTACCTGCATTTATGCAGTTTTTTTTTCCATCTAGCTGACCATCTCGAGTAATGATAACTTATTCAGTAGGCACTTTTTTCCAGCAGAATTTCATCAATTAGCCTGTCAAGTACTTGCCTATTAAACTGGAAACTTTGTGAACCCAACTGTCCAAAGGACACATTGCAATATGAAAATGAACCCAAGCAGCAAAAACTCAAGAGTTTAAGAAAGAAATCGT
>NC_050525.1:13162562-13207456 GCF_002922805.2 Oryzias melastigma
AAAAAAGTAATCAAGCAATTCATAAATACAAAAGGAAAATATAAGGACGTCAGAAGATTTTTGAAACTACTCTGGGATTACTCTTGAAGTGGAGTCACTTGTTTAATGGAGGATCTCTGATCCTGTAAGGAAAAACGGACAACTAAAGCTTCTTATTTCATACAGAAAGTTCTCAGATGAAGGATTAAGCCTTAGATCTGAGAGTGCAGAGGTGTTTGGGGTTAAAGTAAGTGATGACATTTTTAAAAGGTAGGTCTAAGACTGACTTCTAAAGATTTAGGTAAAAAAGTTTTTAAATAATTTGATCAATATTAAGGATTTAGGCAGTGTCTCTGCAAATGTTTTTCTATTGTCAGCAACTGGTTTTAACGTTTTGGATTAAAAAATACAAATCTTTCCGGTACTTTTAAAGAACTGCATTGCAATAATTCAGACAGAATGTGACGATGTCACTTTGTCACTGACAGAATTTTCTACCTTAGAAAAAAGGGCAGAATAAATAATTACATTTTCACAATCTCAGTTGTTTTAAAACTTGGACTAGTCCATGTCTAGAACATTATAGACTTAAACTAATTCTACACATTGTTAAAGCAAACAAACTGACTATGGTTTAATCAGAAAATAAGAATTCAATTTTTTTGTAGTCGTAATTAACTTCACTAATTAAAGTTAATTTAAAAATCAAGAAAATCAGGGTCTAAATCAGCTTCAAGGAGGGATTTAGGCTGATTTTACACATATTTAGCCAAGTGTTTGGGGCAAACTACTGTACACCAATATAAAATCTTTTCAAAATAAGATAAAAACCCATCTTGGAAAATATTGTTTGGATTGAGACATGATAGGTTTATTTTGTTAAATACGTTCAAGTTCCATCATAGTGGACAACAGCAAAAAATATTAAGTCTTCATTACAGTCCAATGAATTTTGCAAAGACGTGATCATACAGTGTGGTTTAATGTTCTAATAATGTTCTGTTTGTATTATTTTAATGTGTAAAAACAACAGTAGGCTGAACTTTATCAATGAAATCTGAATGGATTTTACCGTTTCTCGTTTGTACACATTTAAAATACACTATTATCTTGCAAGAAATACAAGAGATTTGGAAAACTTTACCAGCATTCAGGTATTTATCTCTGATATACACTGGTTGAATTTTTGGCTAAAGATATCCTGGATTGATTTTTGGTCAGTGAATCGGATCGAATTGTTCAAAATGAACCAATATCGACGATGAATCAAATATGATCCAAATCAAACCATTGTTAAAACAAATTGTTACACCCCTAATACAAACTGAGCTAGTAAAAGTAAAGCATTACTAGTCTCTGGGAGGTTGTTGAATAGACTCGATGGTTTCAGGTTAGCTCGATAAGATAGATTCAGTACAATAAAGGATGGCACTGATTCAGCACGAGATCTCAAAAACAAAACCTTCCTTTAGAAACCCTGACTGACACATTAAATCAAGCAGATTAACAGCAGAAATTCTAGTTGCATAAAGCCTTTCAAGTGTCTCCCAAAGACAAAAACCCTGCATGCGGATATAGACATCATTCATACGGGCAGGATGTGTGGTAGGAGTGTTGAACTGCATGAAAGGACCCAACAGAAAGAGGTCACAATGATAAATGTGTAAACACAAAGGGGAAAGCTCCGTCACAATGATAGTCACACATTCAATGTGGGGTGGTTTATTCTGAGCGTCATCAGTTCAGCTCAGATCACACCTGAGTGCTGATAGAAGCAAGACCTGCTGATCAGTCCAGCCCTTTCAAAAATCTCTTCTTCCGGTTTCTATTGAGTTCTGAAAACTGCAGCACAATACAATAAACTGTTATTGTAGTTTCCTTCCTCTAATGGAGACTTACAGGCTTCAGTTTTTGCCCATGTTTTTCCAACACCTCTGTTTATTGCTGGTGTGTTGCAGAAGGATTATTGCACCCATGGCCAGGAGGGATTACCAGTGTACATTCTGTGTTACACCTCCTACACAGGCTTCAGTCCTCTACTTTGCACCATCCTTCCAAATTCCTCTCTGCCACCAATCTTCGCTTCTTTTGTAGCATCGCTCTGGATTAGTCACACTGAGAAACTAGGGCTCATCTCCATACTGCAGTATTATTTTGTCAATAGCAGGAAGTGGAGGGAGGGAGGGGGAAGCTGATGCTTCCTTTAAAGAACAAGAAGAAACTGCCCAAAGGTCCAACCATTCTTCATGTCTAGAAGCACCACAGCCTTTAAACGTATGCAAAGCACACATGAAACCAGAGCGTGTGCAGAAATTTTGCTCATATCTGCAAGTTTTACTTCACAATTTTTAGACTCAAAAAGCTAGCAAACATTATCAGAATGTACTGGATGTGTCATTTATCAACAATAGAGTCAAAAACAAGACAGCATTGTCTGGATTTTGACTCCTTTGCTAAAGTGGAAAAATAAACAATGAGGTTTTTGATTTTTCAACTTACCTGAAATATACATATAACCTCCATAGACCGTTCCAGCATGTCCGTAATGTGGCTCATTCATTTTGGCAACGTACGTCCATTCGTTCGTCCTTGGGTTGTAGCACTCCACAGTAGCTTGAAGCCGGGGTAAAAAAAAAAAAATAAAGAGGGGGAAAAAAAGAGGGGGAAGAAAATAATGTATTAGTAGAAAGTAGGTCAAGACAACTAAAGAGGACAAATAGCAGCAAATGAGGCCTTGGGGGGGGGTCTCAGTGTGGGAGCTCAAACAGATTTAAATACAAACCCCCACCAGCACAGAATGCACCAACTGCAGGAAATAGTACTAATAAGTACTACAATTTTTATGCATCTGAAGATTTTTGTGCAAAATAAGTGACATTACCCCAATCACTAACAGCAATGAGACCCCCATTAACTGATGCACAACAGAAGAAAAAAAATGTAGACAAAAACAGATGATTCAGCTGTCAAATTGTACATCCTTAATAAAACTTTAGGATCAAAATACAATTTATCATGACTTCGTTTAAATAAGATGGTTCAATTTAAATAAGATGGTTGTTATTTTTCCGTGTCACAAGATGCTTTATATGATGCTGCAAGAGCTAAAACTAATGAAATGAATGGCTCCCCAAAAACAATAGGAGCCACCAGGTGGAGAATAGCACAAAAGTGCAGTTAAATGAAGAGTAAACAAAAATTATTTAGTAATAATGTGGTTGCAAATATATTCCTTTCTCTGGAAGCACACCATTTGGCTGGCCCTTAACACAATTACTGCTAAAACGAAATTAATTACAGCTTTAAAATACTTTAATTCACTATAAATGATTTTGTTATTATAAAAAAAAAGTAAATAAAAAAGTAGCAACAAATCAAGTGCTTTCTCATAAGGATTGAATGCTCTACAAATATCCAACACTCCTAGTGTTTCCTTTTACATCTGGACACTTGAAAGCAAAAGCATAACCACACCCATAAACCCCTCCAAAGTAAACAAACACCATCTAAAAAACACACAGGAGGACTGAAGCGCACGTGGTGAAGAGGAACATAAAGCTGAGAGGCAGGCGTGTAGACCGACGTCGAACTGGGGCTTTGTTCTTTGGTCTAATAATAACCCAGAAGAGGACGGCTCCTCCGACTGTCTGTGGAAGTTATATGGCCGAGTTTAAGTACTGGGTGGCACCGCTTTGTGGTCTGCAGTTATGGGTGCAGGGATTCCAGATTGGTTAGTCAGGATCAACAGGAAAGCTAAAAGGATTTTTAAAAATAAAAGCATCTGTGAACAAAAGCCTTCAACAGAGGGATGTGAATACAGAATGATAGTCAATAAAAAAAGATTATGAACTCATTTTTGTTTAAAACTACATATCAGGACGCCTCTCTTTTAGTCATCCTGATGACGCAGATTTGAACCAGCACCAACAGATTTATCTGCTGTAGCTAACCACAGCCCTCTCATTACCTCCGAATACGTTCAAATGTTTGTGCATCACAATTATTCATGTGCTGGGGCTTCGCTTGCTCAGTTTTCTGAAAGTGTACCCTTTATTTTAATGAGTAATAACTCCCAGAATTTCAGTTGTCATCAAAAAACAAGTGAGGACATGAACATACCAAGTTCACCGGCAGCGTTCCGTCCCCCCACGGCGTACAGATGTCCCTTGAGGGCGCTGAGGTGGAAGAAGGTGCGTTTCTCATTAAGGCATGCCACCTGGATCCACTTGTTGTAGCGGGGGTCGTACCGGAACACCGTGTCCACTGCTGTTTTGCCTTTGGTGTCATAATTGCTTTGGCCGCCCACAACGTAAAGGAAATTGCCGATGACTGCGATGCCGTGTTGGTAACGAGGGGCGTCCATGGGTGCCAGCGCCTTCCACTCGTGAGCTTTTTCATCGAAGAGACGCAGCTCCTTACTCACAACCAGCTGCTGTCGGAGAACGCCCCCCAACGTGACCAGGTGGGCGCTATCCGAGCGAATGGCTGTCCGTTCCGACTGCATGACCGGCTGCATGTAGGGCATCATTTGGTAATTGCTAGCTTCCAATAAAAGGTTGACGCAGGTGTTGTCTGTGCGCATGAAGTCCACCGTCTGCACATGATTGATGAGCTCCTGTGGGTTCATGAGGGGAAAGCGAATATTCTTCATGAGCTTTGAAGCGTAGTCCATTCGACCGTCTTCGTAGCGCAGCCAGCGACATGCAGCCTTGAACAGGTCCAATTCAGTGCAGTGCTTTAAACTATTACTGGACAGAACAAAAGCCAGCCGTTCGAAAGGGAGCTTTACAAACTCTCCCGTGCCCAGCAAAGAAGGGAAGTTCTTAAGGATGAAGTTATTCACATATTTGTCCACTTCTGTCAGGTTATACGTGTTTGCAATGCGCCCCACTTCTACACAGTTATCCAGAGACACCTTAAATAAAGACAGAGAGAAAAAATTAAACTTTTGCAGAAAAATACCTCTGCCAAATAAAAAATCCACTAAGAAAATTCCAGTTATTTAAACAGAGGAATGCTTCATTCAATATTGGAAATGCAGTTTTTTTTTATTAGGTGAAGTTGTGGTTTGTGTGGCTGGCCTCTCACCCCAGATATGAGAAAAACCTTGCAGAAGTCCAGCACAGGAAGGATTTGTAAAAAACTGGCTGCTTCAAGTGTGTCCTGAAGATTCTCCATATTGAGCGACAGCTTTGCTGTGTAGATAAAGTCTATGATCTTCTTCAGGCCTATTCTGTTTACTCCATGAAGCTTAATGCACATTAAATCCTGTTCTTTCATTCCACCTGCATTAGCCCAGAGAGACATGAGAAAAAAAAAAGAATTATTGTAAAGCATGGTTTTTACAAAAATATATGACAAACGAAACAAAAAAAAAGCAAGTTTAACTTTGAGCAAAAGAGAACACCCACATTTAAAAGGGCTAATACTTGGAAAGATTGGAGGTTTTAGGATATATAATAACACTAATAAATTACAAAAATGTAAAAAAAAAGGGATCTAAAGTCATTTCTAAAGCAAAAACATAAATTTAAGTCATTAAAATTTTTTATTACATTTTTTTTTCCTTTAAATGTTCCATTTTACAAAAAATCATTTTGCTAAATTAGCCAAAACAGGACTAGTATAGGAGAAACACATAACAGATAAAGCAGTAATAATATTTCAAGACTCACTCTAAAGAAAATTGTGTTTTTAACATGTTTTTGTAGCATTTGTCTCATGATAGAACACCTTTACAAAAGAACTTACGATTAAAACAGAATTTCTGAGTTTTTCTAGATGCAAATTCTGATTATCAGGAGCAGATAAAAATTTGCAGTTTAAAAAGTTTCATGGGCGGACCTGTCCGCTCCAATTTTTACAGATAAATAGATCAATTTACATCTTCATTTTCCTCATCCAAGCATCCATCTAGCACAAAACTGTACAAATGGATAACTCAGATAAGGCTCAATGCTTTTTTTTTTGTTTTTTTTTGGCTATGCTAATGTTAGCTTAGGCTTCTGGGGTGCCATAGGCTAGCAGGAAGAGTGTAAACAATGGAATGCTGGGAAATTAGCGAAAAACCAACTTTCATGCAGTCAACTCAGGCAAATTTCCAATGAGCTCCTGCTGCTCTGCAGGAAATATTTCTTAAATATTTGATTTTGGCTAAAAACGGCATAATCTTAGTTAAAACACCACTGAGAACAATACAATAGAATAGGGTGGAGGAGCGGTGTGGTAAGAGACTTTGACACGCCCAGTCAGTAGTTGTGTCATTAGCCCCAGGTTTTTCTAGCACCCAGTTTTTGGATCCAACACGATTTGAATTGAGATATACTCAGAAATGCAGCTTTAATGCTACATTATTTTATATGGGTGCTCTACTATGAGAAAAATGCTACAAGAATATGTTAAAAACACAAAAAAAAGAGGATTTTCATTGAAGTGGGTCTTTAAAGAGTTCCACAGATTATGTGGTAAATAAAGTGAATGTGTTTAACTTATACCCCTTCCAAGAGTATTACCCTGATAACCCAGAAAGACTGACTAACCTGTGAACATGGCTTTAAAGTAGTCTGAGGAGGAGGCCATCATGGCGCGATGAACAGGAAAAGCTTCATCACCATCTCCTGCCACCAGGGTGACGTCACAGAGCAAACCTTCTATCCTAAGCTGGTCAAATCCCTAAATTAAGAAGAAGAATGAGTTAAATTATTTGGAGAAATGAGGGGAAAAAAAGGGTTATTTTAATTCACCGAAGAACACCTCAGTTCAAACAACTCTGCTTCCTCAGGGCAATTGCTGCTTTTTACACCTAATGAAACAAGAGTTATGACAGCTAGTACAAATGCCCGGGATGCAAAAAGTCAAGCTGACACTGTAGCAACAACTCAGACAGTAATGATCACTGAGAAGGGTTTGCCTGCAAACACATAGCCCGATGCAGAGCAGCAGATTGTACCCTCTGCATGTTGGATCAGATAGGCTAGAGCAATCATTATCATTCTTTTACTGTGCTGTGACAACAAAAGATTAATGAGCGGCCAATGGAGCTGGTGACCAAGGACGACTAGCACTGCAGCAAAGAGTCCAACGCCAGAAACGACCGTCAAATCAGCTCCACAAATTGTAAATACTGTAAATTATCAGGTACAATTTGACTCTCTCGCCGCAAGAGTTTTATGGATCACTTATTTGACCGTTTGAAAAAAGGTGTGTCACAATAACAGACAATCAAAGTAATACAACATACAGTATGGAGCTTAAAAAAAAAAAAAAAAGCACAATGTGACCCATATTTTTTATGATTACGGTGTCATTGATTTCCTAAGATTAGAGATGATCAAATCCCTCAAAGGGATTAATCTCAGAGGCTGTTACGATGTGTCTGTGCATGTGGCTTTTAATGCACATTTATAGGACCAATCATGTTCTATCTATCTGAACAACCAATTTCTACTTCCTGCCCTTTGGATTCACAACATTTTTAACAAGTTATTAGAAACCCAATAAGATATTGTCACATTGCTTCAATAAATAGTGTAATAGATACCATCCAAGATGCCATCTTCTGCACCTCATAAATCATGCTGTATAAAGGCATCTACCAGCACAAAGATACAGAAATCAAAAGACAGGGTATTATTTAAATCACAGTTTCCTAGTTTTTAAAGGTCATGTCAACTAATATGGGATGAAAATAGGTAACCTTAACATACAGAACTTAAAAAAAACACTAAAAGAATATAAAAATACTTTATGTTCTTAATAAAACTTTTTTTAATGCTGACAAATAAATGTTTGGGTGTAACCAAAATATGGCAATACTTTCTATTTTTGCTACTTAAGGGCTATATAGTGGTTGACAATGACTTCTCTATTCATAAAAATGTTCATCAACATCTACATGAAAGCATGCAAACTAAAGGGGGTAAAACTACAGTTAGACATGTGTTAACACTGAAAATATTTGAAATGTTGTGAAGGAATGGTGCTATTTGTGTAAAACCTCACCTGAAGAACCACTGAGCTGTGAGTGTTGCTTGTGAAGAACCGAGTGTTTCCAGTCTTTGATGCCTGAAGATGAGCAGAAATGCCCATATCACCATAACCAAGAGCGACTTTCATGTGTGCGTCGTCGTCCTCCACAAGGGATCTATCAAGAAAAAAAATATATAGTTTTTTTTCCAACCCACTTCAAAGTAAGGTTGCAAGCATTTTAGTTTGCATCTAATTTTAGATTTCAAAAAAGTAGGACATAAGTTTTCAAAGTGACACTTCATAAAAGGACATTTTAGTAACCCAGTTGTTGGACAAACTGCCAACTGCAGGGCTGAAAAAGCTGGGAGAAAACTACAGCGAGGGGCAAGAAAACAAAAAGACATTTCACCAAGATCATTAAATGTCTTTTGGTGAAATTAAGTCAAAGATCACACATGGGGCCCTAACTTGACTTTGATTATTTCTAATTGATTATTGGAGAATTCTAGACTCTTTCCAAATCCCAACCCTGATTCAGGAGAAAGAAAGTTCCTACAGACTCAAGAATGTCATACTTTTACTGTCAACATTTTTGAAAACTCTAAAAAATCTATAATTTAATTAACACCCAAAACAGCAAGCTTTATTAACTACTCCATATCTATTTAAAATCATGCAAAAAATACATATTTTAAAAATGTTTGACAATAGTTCCATCATAGAAATTTAACGTTTTACAAGTCAGAATTTGATGAGACTCCTTAACCATAATTACCAAATATAGCCACAGTAAAACGTCTAGGAGAGAGTTCCCAACCATCACAGAATCAAATGAGGAAACCTTTTGTTCTTACAGCAAAATTTAAAAGGAGCTTTGAGGTGTATTACAGCCGTTTGTTCTGAAAATGTGGATTTTGCACATTAATTCACGTGCAAGACAATGGAAAAGTTATTAATACAGAAGGAAAAGGTCATGTTCTGATATTTGGGGTTTCATCGCTCCACCCAACATTCAAGTGCAATGAGTTATAGCAATAAAACTTGTCTTAACGAGCAATAAAGAAGGGGAATTTTGATTTTTTTTTTAATCCAACACATTACAAAAAATTTGTATATATTTTTTTTTTAATGAGACTGAATTTATTTGGTTTTTCATAGAGAAACTAGAATGATCAGAAACTGATTTCTACATTAGTTCATTTTAATGTGTCACCACCTGGAAATAAAACTGGATACAGACAAAGATTCGGATGTCAATAAAGGGCAAACGTGAGAGATGATGCTAAATCTAACACCTTTATAGTGAATGGACTTATTAAAATGCGAGTCATGTCCTGAACTGATATTCATTTGTTGTTTTTTTCCCCCCTTTACCAGTGTGTTTCTTATAATTTGATCTAATCAAATATGTAAAATTTTTAATACGTTTTCAAGGTCTGGTGGTTGTGCAGAAGCAGTGGATAAAAGCAGCTAGAAAACAATTTCCTTACGTGTCCTTGTGAAGATTTAATGACAGTTTAACTGTGAAGATGGCATCTAACTAAAAAGACGATCTACTTTCCAGTCTTTTAAAGAAATGTTTACTTGTCATAACGGTTCTGATACGGTTATTAAGCCCTTTTTATGGGGTTGAGAGAGGGGTAGATGCTGCAAGTTTAAAATCAAACCTAAAGCAACCGAAGTTTCAATAAATATCCTTTTTTACCATTTATTAGAATGCACAACGTTGCCTGGCTTGACCTTATCGGATCAAAATGTAATGCAGAAATAAAACAAATTCACAGGTGAGTCACTGACATGACACCCACAAGTTTGGGTTTCACAGGATTATGTCAAATCGCATGGTTGAGAGGTTTCTAATCTCTCTGGAGTATTGAGAAATGACAGAACAGTCAATGGAGTCTTGGAGGTTTAACAAGCGCTTATTTTTCATCTAATGATTGGCCCAGTTCTGGTCCCACTCTTACGCCAACGTCTGGCTCAGTGTGGCAGTAAAAGTGTCTTCAAACAGGCCCACCAGACGGCAGAGCTCATCAGATGTGAAGAACTAATGGTTTTTAAATGGGACTATGTAAATAATGAACTAACCCAAGGCCTTGCTTGACTGAACATTTGATTTCAGTGTGGTTTTACAAATGCATGTTGTCTGCTTTTTGAAGGAACATATTAAATATAACAAGACTCAGATTTTAGAACTAGTTAAGGCCAGATATTGCCTTTAAAAGCACATCATCAAAAACTATCCCAATTTTTAAAATTGCCCAACTGCCAACACGTGCATCTTAAAAAAAAAAAAAAACTTAACATCCCAGAAGACCACAACTTTGTTTACTTTAATCTTATTTACATTTAAAACAATCAATTCTTATATTTAAATTAATACAACTAATTTACATTTCTATACTTGCAACTAAAGCAAATATTTTATTTTGAAAAATAGAGAAGTTTAGGTATTTTCAAACATGCTTTTTAGGATAAAACAGACACAAAAATGTTTAATTTTGTCTTAATCTAGTCTTTAGAAATACAGTGTCAAACTGTAGATGCCATCCTTTAAAAATAAAATAAACAGCAATTTAGTACAATTCTGATGCGGCCTTTTAAAATGAAAAACAAAAAGTACGATCTTATAAGACTCAAATGTCAGCGGGATCTCTGAAACATGATGCAACTGAAAGAAAGAAAGAAAGTGATGTTAAGAAACATTAAATTTGTATTTTGACATTTTAATCAGATGGTACTGAGGATGAGTTTATTATTTCCTCAAACAAACTGCACTTTAGGCCTCAGATATGTTAATGCAATATTCTAGCCAACACATCTCAAGTCTCTTCACATTCAAAACAAAGAGTTCTGCAGATTTTAAATTAATGACTGATTTTTTTTTCATATGTCAAAGACATTTAAGGCATCAGATGAATAGACAATTAGGATCAGATTGGGTTCAAGTTTATCCAACTTATTCCATCGGCATGCTAAACTATTTAACACACAACCAACAAAACATCACAATACACAAACAGTAAAAAAGAAACTAGGCACAACAAGATGGAAGCTTCAACTATAGAGGCAAGCGAAAACTATTAGGTAACCACTCCATTTCAAAGGTCGGTTGATACAAAACATTTAAATGCTACTTTCAAAGACAAAAGAGGGTGGGGCTGGTAAATGAACATCTTTTGAGGGTTGTGACTACATCTAGAAGAAGTCATTAAAGGCCATAACCACCTAACACGGATGGTTTAAAAAACAGCAGTCACGGTCACACTGACACAGAGCACAGGCAATGCACTTGTACATTTACCCCGTCAGGCGGTAAGGCGGACAGGCAGCCAGGAGAGAATGGGTAGTCCAAACCATAAAGGAGTGTTGGTGGCTGCCGGAACGAAACACAGAAGACAACAGCTCGACTTTTGAAAATAAATTCCCTGTATTTGCTGAAGACAATAGGAAAGAAATCTATTCTTGATTCAGAAACCCAAGATGGTTTAGAAATAGAGTTCAATGCTGACCAAAGTATTCATTAAAAAACAGGGAAAGAAGTTAAAACTACAACCAATAACACTCTAAAGAGATAATGTACGAATTTACAACATCCCACTGAAAGAGTTTGATGGTGCTGTCGATGCTTTTATATTCCTAAGCTGAAACTGAAGCTGGGCACGGATAGAAATAAACCATGACAAAGCTGAGGAAAATGTAAAGGGTTGAAAAAGTATTCATGTAGAAACAAAGCTGACAGTTTGTCAAGTTGCTTCATGTCTGTGGAAGTCCTGAAAACATCCTTTCTCCAGGTGAAGTTCAGTGAGCCAAAAACTTTAGCTTTTCAATCAAAGAAGAGAGCGGAAACATTTGAAAAAGCCTTAAAGAAAAGAAACTTTTCAGAAAAGGCTGAGATCAACAGTTAAGAGACGCTTTAAAAGTTTCTTTGACACAAATGTTTAAACAAGAAGATCAAAAATGATGAGTTCTCTCAGGTTTAGGTCCCCCTGTCAATGTTGAATTCTACATGAAGCAAAAAACAACTATTATTTTTTTAATTATATTTAGGACAGAGAATTATATTTAGGACAGAGAAACCCAAACTGGACTTCTGTCTCATACATATGATAAAAAATAAAATCGTATATAAATGCGAGCTCTGTGTTAATGTCCCACTCTGATCATTTTTTGATCAAATGTAAAAATTTTATCAGTGGTATTTTAATTATAATTATGACTTATGACTCAAAAAAAAAAAGTAGGCTATAGTACCATGTACAGATGGTTAAAAAACAAATATAAAAGCACCCTAAAACAAAGGCATGTTTACTGGCAACTGCATGACTACTGTGAAGTGATGCGTTTACTGACCGGAAAAATAATCTGATTCCTCACTGCCTAATCAACCAGTTACCGTTAGACTGGTCAAGCTGAAAAATCAACTGATTCCCCTCACCAACCGAACAATCGCTGTAGCCACAGTCACTGTACATCAAAAAGAACTCACAAAGGCCAAATCCCAAACACATTTTCAACTAAAACCAAGTGGATGAAAGCAAAAATAACCTTTCATAACTCATCTGCTGTGAGCAAAGCTGCCATGCTGTCAGCGTGCCAAATGCTTACTCAACTTGAAGAATGCAGGCAGACAGAACATGACCCAGCAAGACCCATTATGTGAAACTACAGGCAGAATCACAGGAATTTGTCAAGAAAGCTGGACCGAAGGGACCTAAACTTTGTTCAGTTGCTAAATGATTCAGCGTTTACAGGCTAAATGGAGGACAATCACTTTAGGGCTGAACCTGGAATTAAAGTTAAAATAAAATAAGATATGAGTAGAAGCAATAAAGGTCTGAAGTGTCAGCATAATTCCGCCTGCACTCAAATGGGCAGAGAGGCGCAGCCTTTGCATACAAAGGGGCCTAATCCGTCACTGTCCCACAAGAGACGCTCAATTAATAGCGGATCTCACTCCAGTAGCACAGTTCAGCAGAAAAACACAGCTTGTTTTGATATTTGTCGTAAACCGTCAGTTTTGAATACAAGACCATTTACAGCCTCAGGATGTGTAGCTATGCAAGTGGAGGGGAAAAAAATAGTAATACTCTCACTTCCATGGTAGACCAAAGCAATAAAACATGAAAAGACAGAAGGAAGGCAAACACTAGAAGTAGCTTTGACATGACTACTGAAGGGTTCATAACTTATAAATTTCCTACCTGGGAGGAAAATATGAGCAGGGGGATAATGCAAAAGTAAAATAAATAAAATCTAAACTTCTTTGAAGCACAACTATTCATTTCAAATACCTCCTAAAAAGATTTATTTGGGGAATTTCACACTTTGTTTTTTAAAGACAAAAATAGACAGAGCTGTTTAAGTTAAACCAGACCCAAATTCATCATCAGCGATCTTAAAGTAGCCCGGTATGCAAGTGTGGGAGGTGAATATAGATATGACAGTTTTACCAGAGTGAACTCACTTGTTGCTATGCCAGACAGACCACCTGTGTCTAACCCCCTCCACCACTCCTCAGACATTTTAATGAAATGAAACAATCCCTGTGTGGCCGTTTCCTGTTCTGGAAAGTGTCTGCGAGTCGGAGGGAACAGCACCTCTGCTACTACAAACCGTTTTTACAACAGGACGCATCCACAGCTTTGTTCTATGAGTGTGGATTCACAGAGGAAAACTGACCCAAATATGGAAAACTTGAATTCAAATTCCATTTTAGTTAATGTCGCACAACGCCTTGAAGTGCTTTACATAAAAAATAACTGACAACATTTAAAAAACACAGACAAATACTTTTTTTTATAAAAAATGTTTCATCTTTAAGTCAACATTGGAAAATATTACAATTTGAATGAATGTGATCAAAAACCATCAAACATTGAAAACCTATACAACAATCTCTCTCATCTGCAAGACGTTATTCCAACATCATTCATCTGATAAATCGCCTTCTCTTTTTAAAGGATTGCGATTAGCATATTCGCTCCTCATCGTTGATATAACATCCTTTACTGAATCCAATTAACACATTATGTGAGATGTGTGGTGAGACTTTGGAGAAAAAAAAAATATTCACAGTTTGATGTATTTTTAGTCTTTTGTTGAAAGTCGGAGCAAATCACATAAATTCAGAGAACAAATACGTGTTTCTCCACCTCAACTGATCACAGCGTTCAAGTCAAAATGGAATTTGTTGAAGTTATCAAACAGAAAACCTCTTTAGCCAAAAGTGCATCTCGGTCGAATATAAATAAATGCAATATTGAGACATACGAGAAAAAGCAACACACAGACAGACATCTCACAGCGGTGAGACCTCGCCAACAGCAAACACATTTTATTATTCCATGAGACATGAAGCATCTTCATCTGTCAGTGAAAAAAAACTTTCAAAGCTGTTTTTTTTTTTACCCCAATCTGAGCAGCTTCTCCTTGATTACAAGATTGTTTCTTTTGCTACAATATATAAATACTTCTAAAGGCAATGTGTCAATCTAATTGTCATTTTTAGAAACGTGTTTATATAAAGCTGCTTCACTAAAAATGGTGGAGGTCTTCATATCAAAAGGAAAATATTAAAAAATAAAATTAAAAAAGGGAACAAAATGAGGGCTTTTGTATTTACATAAAAAAGAGAATATTTGATTTTAAGCAATTTACTTAAAAGTAGACCAACAACACAGAGAGAAACTGACAAGCAAAATTCCAATCCAACCATTGGAAATCTTTAAAAAGTTATTGGTAAATGACAAGATTGCTCATTTCCCCAAGTAAAATACATAAACCTAACCAACTCTGAGTATTCCAAAGGCAACAACTTCCAATAAAACATTAAATTAATACTTAAGAAAAACCCACCCATAAACAGACTCGTTTGTAGTTTAATAAATTAAAAAATACAAATACGACATATGGCTTTGCCCCTCTCATTCTAAAAACTCACTCCTTTGTGCGCTCCATCAGTCTTAGAATACACAACACCGTATCCTCTCGACACCATAGTGAGCGAGTTAAAAATGTCTTAAGCTGAATGCACAGTGGGCCTATAAAGAGCAACTTCTCCTTGACCACAGACCAACCTATAATTGGGGAACCAATATCAGCCTGCCGGAAAACACAGTGCAGTATATACACGTTTCAAAATAGTAGTTGGTGTGGTGGGGCAGAGTAACCCTGAGCAGAGCGAGGTGGAGCTGCAATGGCTGAGTGAAATCTGCCACACACACACACGCTTCAGCTGAACGCGTTTCCACACTTCATCACATGGACATCAATGTTCAACACGTGCAATCCTCAGCCTCAAAGTTTTTATTGACGCCATCAATTCAAACCGTCAAACCTGTCGTGATATCAACAACTGGCTGTTTATTGCATTTTCCATTGATGGCATGAATAAAAATACAAAGCAATTAATTTTTTAATGTCTTAAAGGCATTTATGCAGACACAAATAATAAACGACAATGACTCTAGTAGTTATAGTGAGAATTTGCATAAAAAATTTCAATCAACTCCATAATTTTCCAATTTAAAATGTGTTCTTGGCAGACAAATGTTAAAGCTAGCACTTGCTGTATAAAGAAGAATTAAACCCTCGCTCCTTCTGGGGAGGTAGACTGCTACGACTGGCAAGGAGCCCTCTGGTGAGAATGCGAAAAAACTTGCCAGTGGGAGGCAGGATGTTCATGCCGAAGCACCACAGAACAAATTTTTAATTAATAACCTCAACCGACCAAAGATACATATTCATCATGTCTCTAGTCTCTAAAAAAGGCATTTTTTTGTCTGCGAGGCTGCAGGATTTTACATTTGAAGGTTTTCATACATTCAAATATTGAAACTTGGCATTTATTTTCCATTTAAGGCAGTTAGATTTTGTTTTATAGAGACATTTTAAATTAATATTAAAAGCTTTGATTAACCATTTTTAATAGGGTTTACAGACAATATACAAAAGTAGAAATTAGAGTATCAATTTCTATAACTTGTAATGGACTAAAAATGTGGAGGGGAAAAAAAAAGAAAAAAAAGGAAATTAAGCTCCTAAGCTGCTAAGTGAAGCTCCAAGAGAACCAGAGACTGCATAAATCCAATTTAGTAAGTAAGCTTGCAGTTCTGTAAAATTTTCTGGGGGCAGTCAGCTCAGTTATCTTTGGTCGAGTCCTGCTTTCCTCAGAAATCTGGTTCCATCTCATGGTAGCAGTGTTAATGTGCAAAGGTCAAACGGAGCTCGCAGGTGTAAAGAGAGGATGGCGAGAGGCGGCGTGAAGCACACCCTTTCCACCCTTCCCCCCTTCCTGAACAGTAGCGGATGACAATAGCTTCTAAACCAGAGCACGCCAGACATCCTGACAAAGGCAGGCTCCTCCCAAGCTGCCGAGGCTATGCTCCCCCGTGAACATAGCCAACGGGTGAGGGCAAAAGTCGGGGATGAGGGTCTCGCCGTGTCAGGACTAGAATGAGCCCCTTTGCTTGGGAAAAGGACTGCTGCTGCGGAACCTCTACAGTCACGCTGGAGAACGCCAACCACTACGAGGTTCACTTTTATTTAAAATGACACAAATACGTAAAAAATAAATAAATAAATAAATCCATCTTTCAATGCATAAACTACCATCGTCAGAACCACCGAGCGCATACTCACATGTAGGCAGGCGAAAGGGGAGAGGACCTGGATGTCTTAAGAACTGGCATTGGGAATTTCCAGCTGACAGGAGACCCGCTTTTCCATTTCAACGGCATGTTGTTGTCACCAGAATGGTGCTACAGCAGTACCGACAGCAAAGACCATTTCCATGAAGAGGCTTCCAATGCAGTCTTCCATCTCACTCTGCCCACACCATTTAAAGGGGGAGGGAGAGCAGCGGTGGCCCCGGCAGCTGCAGAGACACACTTGGAAAGGCAGTGCGGGCTACACTCAGGGTTGCGACTTTAGCAGCAGCAGCAGCGAGAAGCCAATAGATTGCATCCAGCGCAACTACTTGCCCTGCTGCATTCACAGCTTTCTCATGGTAGGAGGAGGGGGGAATACTCTGCCTTCCCAACCTCCTTTCAGTGTAGTGGCTGAGCAACAGTGCCACCTTGTTAGAGAAAGGAGAATTACAATTTTTGGATAACTAAAATTACATGTACATAAAAGAGTAAAATAATGTATTAATTGTAATTTTAAAAAGGAAAGACGAATAAATTTTTTTTTTAAAAATCTACACAAGCCTTCAAGTTCTTGGAATGTTTATGTGCCCCTTTAAAACTCCCCTTCTTCCTTTTCTACTGGCTATTTTGCATTTAACAATGAGAGCATGGTGGCACCACTGCACCTCCCAAGATTTCCTGAGGAGTTCAGGCTGGTTTCTACTGAGTCAGACTCGCACTGTAATCATCTCTGCGGTCATCAGGTCCAGAGCAGTCACTGTGAGTACAGTCATGGCTTTGCTGTTCTCATTACAGTTAAAAGTTGAGGAACATCCATCAATGACTGGTGTGCAATCCAACTACATGTTAGAAACCTGTGTAGGAGAGACCATTCTAAACCCTTGATTTAAAAAAAAAAAAAAAATCCACTGACACAAAGGTGCAGAGAAACCAGTTGTTGGAAAGAGAGGTCACACAACAGCAACATTTGTCACTTTTCTACACGTTAAATTTTCACATCACAATTTTAAATGGAACTATATTGAAAAATTAAAGGTCATGTGGAATTACGAGTCCAAAAAGCAACATTTTTTAAAAGTTACTTGAAAAAGGCTGAGACCAAAAATTTCTATTCAACCTTTTAAGTTTCAAATGTTTTGGAAGGAAATCAAAGAAAATGTTCTGCTTGTGTAGATTACATTAAATTAAGGAAGCAATGTCATTTTTTCCAAAACCATTTTGGAAATGTGTTCATTTGAATATTAGAAGGTTTCAATTTTCAAATACAAAAGATAAAAACAACAATGGCTGTGTTGTATTTTGTGAGAATAAATAGTCCTATGTGGAAACAGTCCTTAGAAACCAATAATACATTATGCAATCCTTAACAAAAAATACACAATTAATTCAGATAGCACCCAAACACTATTTGAACTTTTTTTTGGCAAAAAAGTTGAACAGTGCTGTGTCTGCAGTCCTGAAGATGGCTAATCCCCCCCCAAATTAGAATATTGGTCACTTACTTTTTCTCTGTGGCTTTAACCCTTGTGACCCCACCCTTATATTGATGTGTGATCCCTCCCATAACAAATACGGACAGGATTTTATGTCTGCAGCAGACACAAATAAATAAATGAAGATTTAAAAAAAATAAATAAAATAAAATTCAGTGCTCGTCTTGTGGGGTCCAGATGACCCCACTTTTAATGGAAATATGCCTTGGATAGCACAAGGGTTAAAGATGCTTTTTGATGTTTCTAACATGTTCTTGTACAATTGTTCGCATGATGGTAGGGCTGGGCGATAAAACGATAATTATCGTTATTGCGATATTACTTTTTTTCGATAATGAAATGAGTCTATTACGATAAACTTTCGTTTTAAATAAACACGGGAGAAACCCCTGGAAGAGCCGCTCTTCTTCTTCTTCTGCTGGAGCGGCTGATTCTGGGAGCCCAGACTGAGAGGGGGGGGCACGGAGGCCCCGAATGATGACAAAAGGACACAACAGAAAACATTATTTCAGTAAACCAATAACCTATATGTAATCGCAAATACTTTTGTTTTTAATGTCAAGGTAACAATGTTTATATATTTTGTTCTGGAAACGTCGTCACCGGACCACCCCTCCTCTAAATTGAAAATGGTTCGGTCCGACTGGATTATTCTTCCGCAGGTGTTTTTTTACCGACAGATCCACAGAGTGTGAGGGAGAGAAGACACGCTTTAAAATCAGGAGCTTAAACACCTGATTTAGAGGAGAACCTCCATGAAAAAAGAAAAATGAGACAGTCTGTCTATTGCCGCGCGTTACGTGTCACGCGGGGCTGACACAGGAGAGAAGGACAGCTGCGAGTTTGAGGGTTTTGTTAAAATATTAGCCAAAAGCTTTTGTATAGAGCTTCGAATTAGAATAATTTGTTGTTTTATTGTGTATCAATAATGAATTTGTTAGTTACATTTGTGCCGTTTATGCTCATTTCTTAATGAGGTGATCTAATAATAGTAAAATAAACTTGTTTTTAACGACTCCTGAGATGACACTAAATGAAGAGATCTTATGTGTTTGATCAATCCTCCAACATGTACACATGTCAGATGACTGAGTGAAATGATGATTAAATCTATTATCAGAACTGTTTAATTTAAGTTTACATGTTATTATCTTCTGCTGCACAGCAGTACCTATAGTTTATGTTCAGAAGAAATTAGTAAATAATATAAAAATAATTGCAGGTTAAGGTTTAAAAATCTGAAGTCCTAAAGCTCTTTGCAATAAAGATTAGTTTGACAAATATAGTTATTTGATTGATATCGTTATCGCACAAAATGAAAAAAACGATATCGCAATATGAAAATTACCATATCGCCCAGCCCTACATGATGGAGCACATATATAAAAGAATTTAAACCCAAAACAGCATTTGAGTATTCAAATTTTGGTAATAGGGATCGGATGAAGAAGAAGAAAAAAAAAAAATGTGGTTTGAAAACTCTTGAAGTTGTGACGCAGCAACTGAAATGGGTGGACCAAAGTCTCCCTGCTCTCCTCCATTCTGATGCATCTAATTGTGAAGAGATTCGGTCACAGCCTATGATTTAATTAGAGGGGAGAAAAAATAAAAAATAAATAAATAAACAAGATAATATCCTGATAAATTGTTAACCTTACGATGTGATACTTTGTTTTAATATGTTTGGTAAATTTTTGAAATGGTCAACATTACACAAGAATAATCAATTTCCACCTTACGAGCTTGTGAATTAAACTGTTCTCGAGCAAAACTTGCTTCATTTCCTAATTACAAAAAAACCCCAAAAAACTGAAGATAAAATATAGACTACCTCTCAGGTTGTTTTGAAACGTTTAGCTTTAGTGTTCCAGGCTGCTATAAGCAGAGCAGTACCTTTTCCAGTTCTTGTCCTCAAATAAAAACCTTGCAATCACTTCACCTCCCTCCTGGTTTGAAGCGTGTTATAATTATAGTGTATGTTTAATATAGGCTGCTTTCATTCCATCAGTTCTGAAGGTACAAAGACTCAGAGCTACATATTTAATCCTCAATTGTACTTGATCGTTATCAACATTGTAAGCTCAGAGCTATTACAGCTGTGATAAGAGTCTGCCGAATTCAAACGTTTTTATTTTTGTGGGAAAATCTTTTCTGTGAATGACAAAGCTTAATGTACATGCAGAATGCTGACAAAAAAATTAATACTATAGTGTGAGCACTAATTAAAAAAAAGTGTAATAGTGCAGTTCAGGGTCTACTGGTCAAAACACCATTTATGTCCTATTTATTAGACGAGTATAGCAATTTAACCTTCTCCAGGTTTGCAGTTGGTTCACCACAGTTTTGCAAAGTGACATTCAGATATTTAAAAAAAAAAAAAAAAGACAAAAATTACTGTTATTTATTTAAGAGGCCATGTTTACAAAAGTTACAGAGACCATATCAGTGAAAGCCGACAAAAAGGAAAAAAAAAAAATAGTAGAACTGCCAGCTTTTTTTGCCACTTCAAAGAGATAATAAATAGTAAGTGTTGGGACACATTTGACTGTGTGTTCATTTGTATAATGTTACAGTATTGTGAGACAGAAACAGGTGTAACCTGTGCAGCGTCATGTGAACAAAACCCAACGCACAAGATTCGAGGCAGGAAATAGCAGTAACAAACGAGAGGTCCTTGCTCCTATGTCCACTTCATGTTTACTTTATTTTATCTTATGTTGCAAACACAAAATTATAAGAATGGTCAAGAGGGAAGACTACTCCCCAGAAGAAAGTAACAAGATGATCATAAGCTTCTAAGAAAGATAAACTTGGGACAAAACTCTGAAAACAGATGTGATTCGTGTCTTTGTGGTGCACTCAATGTTGTCTCTGGCAAAAGCAACTCTGTTCACAACTTCAAAACATGACTGCTCAAGCCCAGAACTCGAGGGCTAATGTCCTATCCTTCTTCCAGTAATCCCTGCAATACCTGCTGCTGATCACCTGGACCAGGTGATCTTTTATTAAGAAGCTGCAAGAACATGGATGTTTGGGCAGTTTTCCTGTTATGAAAGTTCTCTGGTATTTTTATACACAACCTAAAAACAACATCAACAATATGCATATTCAAATATAAAATAGGTTATCTCAGAATGTCTTGACAGCGTTCTCTTTTACAAAGAAATGCTGTTCTGCATTTCCCCTTCATGCAAAACTAAAGCTGCTTCTGGAGTGGATCGGAGATGCAGCAAATACACATTGTTGCAGAACTGTGTGTTTGTTCGTAGTAACAGAGACACTGCAAAGGTGGAGTAAAATGGCCATTAAATGCAGCAATGCGCAAACATGTGAAAATGTAAAAAACTCTGAATAAGAACTGTGTTAAAAATCAAAGCAGCACTGTAAATTAGATGTCCAATGGAGTTGGACAACATATCCCTTAAGACAAATTCAAATTTGTATATACCTCCAAATTCATGCAAAAAAATAAATAAATAAATAAATAATTGCGACGGGCATACCTCCCTTCCATGTTCAACCCAAAAACGACCCCCAAAGATGAACTCTTCCAACCAAAAGAGCCAAAGCCATTCTTTCCCATTATACTTTTCATCATAGGTCGACAGTTTGAAAGTCAAAACTGAGGACATTGCAAGCTGTGATAACTATCAATTCTTATAAAGGTCTTCTTTTTTTGTCAATGCCAAGATTTATTGTGTTACCTTTACAAATCCAACAACAGCAGAATACAGAATGCCTACAAAGACAAGCCCTTAAGATGACTAAAGGATTTAATGCTGTGCCACTTCCAGTGTCACAACAATGGTAATCCGGTTACATTCAAGCACGCCATTCACCCGGACAGCTTGCAAAAAAATTTTGTAGAGGCACAAGTCTGTAAATTGTGGTTTTGCTCAACAGCAAAAATCACTACTGGAGGTCAGCTACAGATAAAGATTTGTCTGTTTGACACCACCAAGGCCAGGTTCAGCTAAATAACAACATCTAGTCTTTGTGCACCGAGGATTGTGGCAATAAGTCAAGTCATGGAGAGTTAATCTTTAAAACAACTTAGAGGCTGCAGTCAAATAGTGACGAATTAGCCAACATTATGCAAAAGACTCTCAAGCTTAAGGAGCCCCCAAAGGTGCATTACTTCAGCATTTACAGTACATTTATCCTCTAAAAAGACACTTTTGGATTCTAACAGTTGCTTCCACACGACTTGATTTGCTGGAGATCGTGGTTCTTTGCACCATAAGTAATGCAACAACAAGAGGAGCTGACAGCCAAATGATGAAATATTACACACTAATTCTATCATTTGTCAAAAAGACCACCGGAAAGTACAAGCCATTCAGTAATCCACAACCTCAAATTGAACCAATAATTTGCATCATCTGATTCTAGACTAATTTTAAACTAAAAAATATGCTGAAAGAAAAACTGATTTCTATGGAAATTAGGAATCAACCTTTGGTAGAATAATTTTTGAAACCAATTATGGAATTTTATCAAGCAAAGGAATAATAACTGATGTCAAATGCTTGGAAAAAACTATAATAATTACCTTCTTGGACCATGCAGGTTAAAAACAAAACTAAAATTGACTTATAAGTTTTTATTTGATCTTTGTAAAGAGCTCTGAAACATTTTCACCATCCTCACAGGGATGTCAAAGAGCAAAGCATGGGAATGACAATTGAAAGCAAGCTATAAAATAATATTTGCAAGAGGATACTCTTTCAGACCAGCTGGAAATTTTAATATATTACTCCAGTGTCAAATTCCAGTTCTCAATGCCTGCTGTCTTGCTTGTTTTTTTTTTTAATTGAAAGTGACTATTTGAACAAAACTTTCAAAATACGTGCAGCCAGTGGTTTCTAACCCGGAGAAAGGGTTATGTTAACGTGTGACCTACAACATTTAGCCTAGGCGGAACTCAAAATATCTGCAGACAATTCAGCAATGTGCATAATTCGTGTGACAAACATGAATTTCCATCGGTTTCTGTGCTTGGTCGCATGTAAATACCTGAAAATAACATCCTTTTTGTTTTGTTTTTTTTCTTAACTATCCTTGCCTCACCAGGAGATGATTACCTGAAAGCGTGTGTTCAACCAATGAGAAGCTCCAAATGAAAAGAAGCAGGCTACTGGACCACAGAGACTGGAATTTGACACCCTTGAAATACATCTTAAACCTGCTTTTGTAGAAGAGCTTGATGTTGTGTTATTTAGTGTGTTTTAGAGCTTCAAAATTAACCGTGTATAACAAAATTAAATAGAATGTGATTTTCAAAAAGGTTACCTGTCATGCAGTCCTAAGGGCATGGTCTCCCCTCGGTGTGCAGGGTGCTCCATACCCTCATAAAAGCACACTATTGGGAAAAACACAACAAGGAAACAATTTAAAATTCAACATTTTAGGTGAAACTTACATGCATGTGTCGTTTCTATTATTCCAGCACATTTCTGATTAAGTTGATGGGTTTATTTACATCCTAGTGATTAATAAGGCAAACACTTAAATTATGTTTTATACGCATGGATTCCTAGAACTTAGTGTAAACACGATTCTCTGGAGTTTTTGCGGTTTCAGTGACCTCACCGCAGTTTCAGGTTAGAAATGAGTGTGGGACGTAAACAAACACAAAAGTTGACATTTATGTCCGTTAATCTCCATCAGTTAACTCGGTAAACAACACGAATTGTCGGCCCCAGGCTGACTGAAGCCATGCCGGATGCTTTTCGGTGTGTGTTGTAGTTTTGTGTCGGGACAAACTTGTAGCTCTGCGAGTTCGGCTGAGTTTCATGCTAGGTGACGGGAGGGCGGGTGGTTTTTCGTGGACCACAGGATGGTTTCGTGTCTGGGTAAAGGTACTATATCACAGCAGGGGCAACCCTTTAATGAACCCTGTTGTCTGTCCATGTTGACTCCACGCTGTTCTCAACAGTCTCCTCTTGCACCAGGGTCGAGCTAACAAGCTAGGCTACTGCTAACACTGGCTGGATTAAATTTCGTTAAATTGCTAAACTCCGGCTGTCAGCTTGTGTACTCCGAACCCACTGGTTATGCTAACATATCAAGAGGCATATAGATAAGGAAGAAACACGAGTTAGTTGGTTTAGTTGGTAGTTGTCTGGTTAAAATGCCACAACCAACAGATGCATTTGACTAGTTAGTTGCCTGTCTTTTGTCAACAATTTGTTTTCTTAGCTACAAACAGCACGCCGAGTATTATGCTAATTTAAAATACAACTTATTAAAAAGAGACTTCTTACCTTCTTACGCCGAACTAACGTTAAATAGCGTCCTTCTTCTTCTCCCCAACCCCTTAAATCCACTTAGACTACAGAAACAGCCTTTCCTGCCACTCCACATCCAATGGGGTCGCTCCTTACTGGCAGACCGGGAGCATCCGAACTTCTGATTGGTTGAAGAGTATGGCAATCTTCAGCCATTGGCTCAAAACTTCCGTTACTAAATAAAGTGGTTTTAAGAGGAGACCTGTTCCCGTGGAGCGTTGAGGGTGAACACTCTGTACTCTGAATCCGCTCGGGATTTGCCTTGTCTTCTAAAACAAGTGTCTGCTTTATAAAATGTACACCCTAAAGTAAAAGAAAGATAATAAAAACATGAATCTGAAATTCAAAGAGTCAAAAGTTCTGCTTGTAAATAATCAGCTGTATGTGTTGCTGCTACAGGATTTATTAGAAAAACTCTTCTGGTTTAAGTAGCAACACAACACAGAAATTTGTCACTAAAGAGTGCTATAAATTAACAGTACATTAAATTACATAACATCTAACCTTTCAGAAGACAGGGATATTTACAGACAGGGTCATAAATCATTTAGCTATGCAAACATGCTGCCTCTCAAATGTGCAGAGATGAAAAATGTTTGACATGCTTTAAACTTATTTTTTGCATTTAGTCTTTTTTTTTTTTTTTTGCTTACAACACATCTAATGCACTGATTTTAAAACGACAACATTTTTTTAAGTTTCCTGTGGTTTGTTTTGTTCACATTTGTTATTTTCATGTTTGTTTGTGTGCAACTGTGTGTGTATTTATGTTTAGTTAAAATGTAATATATAATTGTAAAGGATTATTTATATAAAGAAAATCAGGACATATGGGTGCACAAAAAAAACAGTTTGTGGGATTTTTTTTTATTGCTTTGAAAAACATCAATAAAAATATATCATGTGTTTATACCTCACACTTAACCAATAATCTATAATAATTTTTGGTTGTAATTTTCTGCTTAAAGTATTTGCAGGAAAACATATTTTCAAAATGTTGAGAAAACTTTTCTAGCAGAGTATACAAAACTAAAAATTAAAATCTGAATTGTATGCAAAGCGTCTTTATGTTTTTTACGTGGAAGTGATTAAAAGGTATTGTTGACTCCAAGGTTTTTTTTTTTTTTTACAGTACAGGAGACTGAATTAAGGTCATGCAATATAAACATTAAAAAAATATATGAATCATCTCAACATTTTTGTCTTTAAGTTAGGATGTTTTTGAAGTGTGGTAAATTAGGTGATAATTCCTAGTATAATAGATGAAATCAATAACACAATCAACCTTTGCAACAATAAAGAAAAAATATGGTCTTCTCTTCAAAATAGGCAGATGGTTTGAAAGAAGGAACAAGCTTAGTTTTGGTGTTGAATTTAGTCACAGTGTTTTCTGTAAAGCCTCAGTTTCCTTTTAGGTGGTGTGTGGTCAACCACAGTAAATTTAAAGGTTATTAAAAAAAGAGGACCAGAGGGAACAGGGTCAGGAAGAAACATAGACTCTTATTCATGCTTTTTGCCAGTGGTTAGAACAAGACATGTGCCGTAGTATATGATTAGCCCTATGAACTACTTAAAAAAAAACCATATTGAAGAATATAAGTAACGATATTGTAACATATGTATGTCGACATACAGATTAATTAAAAAACTAGTGTCACAATTTCTCTTCTAGTGGTTGTTGGGAACATTTGGCAATTCTTGACAGATTAACAAACAAACGAATACATGTTGTCGTTCCCTTTTTGGCAGAACACATCATGGGTCAGCTGTTGCTGCTTCACACAGGTGACTTAGCAGACATTTTTTTATATACCTCGGTTGCCCTTTATTTATTTAAATTTGGCTCGTCATAATTCAAATTTATTTTAATTGTTTACGTAAATAAATAAATTATTTTGGTGTAAAAATATATCTACAAAAAGATATATGAAGCCTTTTACTTGGATAGTTAAATTCACTTACAGTATTGTCTAACAAGGAAATGAAAAAAGTAAATTAAGTGGCAAAGGGATTTTAAAAGAAAACTGTCATTACATTGGTCCAGCTATTAGAGGGAAAGCTTTATGTGAAAACTATTTAAAATAGGGTGCGGCCATATTTTTTTTCACGTATTTAACATATAATGCTAGCATCCCTCCAATCCAGCAGGGGGCAGTAATTCTCAAATCAGTGTTTTTTTTCCCCCACTCGCCAGTACAACTCAGCTGTACAGCCCCGCCTTGATGCCTAAATGTTAACATATCAATGATCACATCAAGATGTTATCTTTCTAGGGAGTGAATAGTTTCCGACGCAGTTCCGTTAGCTCAAAATCTACTCAAGAAGCCGCTGTTGTTATCGTCAAAACGGCCCGTCTAGCTTTAGCTTTCACGGCGTAGGTTCTGCTGTGAACGAGACCCATGTAAGAGGTGACAGTTCGTTAGCATTAGCTGTTGTATGTGTGAACGACTGTAACGTTATGCCGTGACGTTTGACGAGTAAGTTTGTAGTTGCCTGGGCTTAGTCCCTGGAATTACATAGTTAATATTGACAGACATTTATGGCGAGACAAACACAAATGTATAACACTTGAAAAACCTGCAGGTTTGGGGATTTACGGAGCTGTCTGGCTGCTTTGTCGGACTAGCTGGGAAGCTAATTTGGCGTTAGCATGGCGTCAGACACAAGCGACACCGAAGAGTTTTTTGATGCCCCTGAAGACGTAACTTTTACACCACCTCCAAAAGAGTAAGAGAAAACCTTTATTTCTTCCTTTAACACAGTTTTCTTATAAATACCACACTTATTTAGTAAATGACAGATTGTGCTAAGTGTACACACCACTGAAGTAGCCTCCCAGATCATTTAGAAACTGGATTCAGAAAATGTATCATTCAGATATCATTAAAAGATATGTTTTGATATATTTTGTGTTGTTTATTAATTGTTTACGGACGTAGCGGGAAAGCCTGACACTTGAGTCACATGATCACATTCTTAGACCAGTACTGTCTGGGAGCTGGTTCCTGTACACAAACACACAGTTCTTTTTCTTTAGAAGCTCATTTCCCTTTACTAAAGTGAAAATGTAAATGTATTTAATCAAGGAGATCTAGAAAACTCTACAGTTTAAAACCAAATGAACTTTACAGAAAAGCAAACAGATGTGCACTCATTGTGAAATAGCTGAGAAAGAAGATAAGAAATTGTATGATATTTTGAAATGTACCTGTGGGCCCTTGTTAGTAAAACTGATCAGACATGGTGGTACCAAGACTGCATGTAGGTCATGTTTCCTAAACAAAATGTAATGTCAGCAAGAAGGAAAAAATAAAAAAGTCCCACAGAATTATGTTGCACAACTCAACACCTCCAGAAGTATATTTATTTGTTCCATAATACTTTAAAAAAAGACTCATAAGCTACAGATGACAGACGCAACTTTTTCTGTCTTTCTTTCTTTTGTTTTTTGTTGTGGCCGTTCTTATAATTTTTGGAGCTTTATTGAATGTGTACTTTTACCTTTATCTCTTGTATCTTTTTAGGTCGCCTGCAAAGTTTGTCATTCCTACACCCCAGGTATGTTTGTTTAAACCTTCACAGGGTTGAATCCAGGCAAATGCTTCACTGAGTGAATGCCGTCATGAATGTTGCAACTCCAGCTTGAAATTGGAATGAAGGTCACCAGCATGTAAAAATCCCAAGTATTTTACTTTTTCTAGGTGTGTCTGTGTGCAAGTATATACAATTCTATCAGTTTTTGTCAATTAAAGAAATCATTCTGGTTGTACTGATGGTGTTTATTATTATTTTTAATTTAATGTTTGGTAATTTTATTTAATTTAGTCTAAAATTTCCTGTTAAATCAGAGCAAATTTAATAGATACATTTTTAGGCATGTTTTTATTACTGAAAAGCATTTATTAAAATAAACTACTGTAATTCCAGTAAGCAAGGGTTAAAAAAATACTAACACATCCAGGTTAAGACAATTAGCCATTTCCGGTTATTGCAAATGGAGAGTGACAGTTGGACAAAATTGTTAAAAGTAACTTACTTTTCAATGCTTTAATGGTTATATATGGGTTTTGTGATGTCTTGCTGGAATTGAGTAAAGAATGAACACAGAAGCTGACAAATTAAAGCCACTGGTTTCTAAGTAAATGTGACCATGGCACCCAAATTTGTCCTGTTTGTATCCTTAACTCATGCTATTCTCACTTATTTTTTTTAATTTATTTTTTTGTTGGTCCCCAGAGTTAAATGGTTTTATGACTTCTGTAAATGCAACAATCTTTAACCACTTCAGTCTTCGGCCTTTTCTTTACCTTTTTTTTGTAATTATCAAGTTTAAGTCCTTAGTTAGTCATGAACTTGTGTTACTAAATTAGTTTCTGCTTCTTTAGTTAACTAGTTACATATATTTTTTTCAGTCTAACAGTTTGTGTCCTAAATGTTCATATTTCTGAACTGATAAATGAAAGAGCACCAATAGTTAAGTGGTGTATCACTTGGCTTTCTGTAAATTTAGGTTTATATTCTTAATAGAAGGATAAAATCTTTTTTTTAGAACCCGTCAGTTCTTTAAAGTGATATTTTCATGGGTATCAAGGTCAACTTTACATAAAGTATTGTTCAATAATTGTGTAATCTAGATTATGCATTGCCGAACAGATCTGCTAAATGACACATCAATATTTTGACTGTTGTTTTTTCACCTTATGTCATTTTTTTTTCTGTTGAATTCTCCTTTAGCTCTCACAAAGTGCAGTTAATGCTGCGGTGCAGGATGCTGCGTGTGCCGCATCTGAACCTCGGCAGGATGACCCCTTACAGGTTTGTGGTTTTTTTGGTCATTTCTAGTTATGCATGTATTTGGAACGTATCTGCATTGTATTTTTGTGCAGGTTTCCACTTGAGGTGAGCTAATACAAGAACATAAAAAACTCTTGTTAATCATTTAACATTTTATCAAATATAATTACATATTTCGTTGTAAAATAAAGTTGTTTCTCTCGCTCACAGATCATTGACAGCATCATTGAGGAGAGTCAGAAAGGAGATGTTGGAGAGGTAGCTCAGCTTTTAGATCATCTCCATGTTGACGTGAGAGCAGAGGCGGAGCCAAGGCAACAGCAGAACTCGGAAGGAGTCGACGGGGATCAAGAAGCACCGGCTTCTGCACTAGAACTTGCCAAGAGGCCGGAAGAACCGGAGAGAAGCGCAGCAGCAAATGGAGAGCACTCTTTCCCTGATCCTGAAGCCGCAGATGCTCCGGGGCCATCGGCCGCCTCTCAAGAGCAAGTTCAGCCTCCGGACGTCACCAGGACTATTGGCCAGAGTCAGCCTGATGGGGCTGGCGTGTCTGCTGAAGGCGGTCGGGACTGCAGACCTGCAGACATCTTGGACCAGGTTCCTATGACAGACAGGCCATCGGACTCCGACTCGCCAGGGCCGATGAAGCCTCCACGACAGTTCACAGTAGAACCGGATATCGTAGCTAGCACTAAGAAGCCCCCTCCCTCACGGCCGCCCCCTCCCAGTGGAGGCCCTCCACGGAGGCCTCCTCCTCCGTCATGGCAGAGCTTACCGTCCAAAAAGTCACAGGAGTGTTTGAGGCCCAGTGGGCTAGAAGGTAGGCTGCAGAACCAAAACACACACACACATATATATATATATATATATATATATATATATATATATATATATAAATGTTTTGTCTTAAATTCAATTTATTGGATTAAATAATCACATTCATGGGTGTTTTATATTTAAGTAAATTTTTTTAGAGCTGTTTCAAGTTCTAAAGTTCTGCTCCCAATTTTCTAACACAAGTCTGTTCACGTCTGAATGAGTGACATCACCTGCAGTCAACATGTGATTTATGTTACTCAATAACAACGAAGGAAAAACTGACATCTGTGAAATTCGGTTTCAGGGCAAAACGCTAAATGAGGGTGTGACTTTTCACCTCTATAACATTTTCAACTCAAAACGAAGCAGGAAATGTTCGAGAAGAACAAAAAACGAAAAATATTCTTTTCAATGTGTTCCAAATACAATTTTTTTCCCCTTAAATAAGCTTCAGCTACTGTTGGGGTGTTTGTTAGCATTTTGCGTCACTTTTACCTTCAACTGTCAGATTTGTGAAGCAGTGTTCCCATCAAGTCTTCTTTTCTTTTCTTTTCTCCAGTATTTGTAGTGAGTTCAGGCAGTTCTGGCTCTCTGGAGCCGTCCGGCCTGGTGTCTCCCTGCGGCACAGGAAAGAGTCTAAGTAAGGACCTGCAGCATTCCTTGGATTTGGCGAGCGCCACCAGTGGGGACAAAGTGGTGACGGCACAGGTCAGTGAGATTGGAGGGCGGACATTATTTTGTCCGGCAGAGGTTCACTTTAGGGATGGGCAATATATCAGTGCCAGTATCAGTATCAGCCGATATATGGTCTGATATATTTTTTAAGTGATACTTGTTCCTTTGAGATCTCTTGCTGTATGTTAAAAAGGTCAAGTGCAATCTGATTGTACATTAAAATAATTGTTTTACATTTTTTATATAAAAATAAAAAGATAATTTTGTGTCATGTATTTACTTAAGTATCAGTATTATCAAATCATTGGTCACAGTTGCAGGGGAAATATCAGTTATCTGTATTGGCCTGAAAAAATTATACTGACCCATCCCTAGTTCACTTTATATATTTATTTGTTTTATTTTTTCTTTGTTTTTGAAGGAAAATGACGATGAGCAGGCTTCATCGCAAAGTGGAGGACAGACCCCCGGCCCTCAGCGTCCACGCTCCAACTCTGGGAGAGAACTGACCGATGAAGTGAGAGCTCCACTACTTGTCTTGTTTCCCCTACAGTCTTTGTTTAGAAAGATTTTTCTTTCACGTTTGAATACCTGCATGTTCTTAATATATAATATAATATAGCACCCTAACATTAATGTTTCAACCTTTCCATAGGAAATCTTGGCGAGTGTGATGATCAAGAATTTAGACACTGGGGAGGAGATCCCGCTCATTCAGGCAGAAGAGAAACTACCTGCAGGGATCAACCCCCTCACTCTGCACATCATGAGAAGGACCAAAGAGTACATCACGTAAGCAGGAGGGTATTTCTATTATGCACTATTCATTCTATTCATTGTGCTAAATGTAATTGATTCATTTTTTCCTCTCAGTAACGATGCAGCTCAGTCAGACGACGACGATAAGTCACAAACTCAGCTGACCGAAGCAGATGGAGGAAAGCTGAAACAGAGAACGTAATATTCTCCAGTTCTTTTTCTTTTCTTATTATTCTTCACTTTAAGATTCAATGGGGAATCTAAATGTTTTCATTTCAATCTCCAACCAGAACTCAGTTAAAAAAATTCTTTGGGAAATCTGTGAAGAGGGCCAAACATCTCGCTGAAGAGTACGGAGAGAAGGCCGTCAACAAAGTAAAGAGCGTGCGGGATGAAGGTACGGAAACATGTAATTATTAAAAATGTGAAATAATTATGCTCCAAAAGTAAATACAAAAATAATAAGAAAAACACAATTTTTATTCCAAATTGAATGAAAAACTCTAAAACAGATTACCTGTTTGTATTATTCATCTATCAGTAAACAAATACTTAACAAAAAATAATTTTTAATCTACAATTTACCAAAAATATAGATTATCACATTTCAGAGGTCAGGAAGTGACTGTTGTTCTGAAGCTAGTTATTAAAAAATTTAAGTCTATTGATGGCAAAGTTTTGGGTCATGAGCTGGACTCAAAAGAAGGGAAACTTACCACGGAATAGATAAGAAGACACTTGAAAACTACTATTGCCTCTCTGGAAAACAGTCCATGATAGAACCAACGTTTTTAACCAAAATCTCACAACCTAAATGCCTTTAAAAAGCCATTTTTCATGTTGATCTGAAGCCTCCGTTTCCAAAATCTCCTCTGGGTGGGTGTGGCTATTAGCGCTGAACCAAGTAGCTCCACCCCCGAACTCTGTCAGAAGTATTATTTCAAAGGACAAAATACAAAGACAGATGGAATGAACTGACATCAATGTTGGAGTCAGGAGTGAACTTTGTCATCTATATGTGTCCCTCTTCTGTAAGGACAAATGAAACTCCTTTTTTTGTCATTTCTGTAGTTCTTGCATCAACTGTCGATTTCTTAAAAAGTGTCATGAAATCAGGTTTGCTCATTTTCTTTTGCAAAATTCCTGTAATCATATTGGTTTTTTTCCCCCTCAGTGTTCCACACAGATCAGGACGACCAGTCATCCAGTGACGATGAGGGGATGCCTTACACGCGACCCGCCAAGTTCAAGGCAGCCCACGGTTTCAAGGGCCCCTTTGACTTCGATCACATCAAAGTCGTGCAGGACTTGAGCGGGGAGCACACGGTAGGATCGCCTGAGCGACTCACTCACCTGGTCATTCAGAATCGGCGAGCTTCAAACGTCTTCTCCTCAGGGGGCTGTTTGGACCATGAAGTTCTCTCACTGTGGGCGACTGTTAGCGACTGCAGGCCAAGATAACATCGTCCGCATCTGGGTCCTGAAAACTGCCTTTGATTATTTCAATAACATGAGAATAAAGTACAACACTGACGGTGGGATTATTACCAATTCCAAACAACTAATTTCTGGTTACAAGTCGATTGAATGTGGAACTGAGAGTTATGTACGCTTTCAGGTCGAGTTTCTCCTTCCCCCTCTCAAGAAAGTTTATGTTCCTCTAAGTCGGACACTGATCCAGGGGTGAGTTGAAGACCACCTCGTTTTTGTTAGCTAATACCGTCTTACTCACCATCTTTTTTACGTCTTTCAGGCAAGTTGTTTACCTGAGGACCCAGACAGTGAAGACAGAAACGCTCCTTTCCGACAAATACCCTTCTGCAAGTACAAGGGCCACACGGCTGACCTGCTGGACCTCTCCTGGTCCAAGGTGCTCGCCTTTCTTTCAAATCTCAGGAGGAAGAGTTAAAATCCCTCGTTTCACTTTCCACAATTTTTGTGCTTTTGCAGAACTTTTTCCTGCTCTCCTCTTCCATGGATAAAACAGTCAGGTTATGGCACATATCGCGGAGGGAGTGCCTCTGCTGCTTCCAGCACATTGATTTTGTTACAGCCATCGCTTTCCACCCCAGAGTGAGTTCAGTCCTCTTCAATATTTCTCCTAAATCTATCTTTTTTTGTTGTAAATTTCTTGCTTTTATTTATATTTTTAGGACGACAGATACTTTTTAAGTGGTTCCTTGGATGGAAAACTTCGACTTTGGAATATACCTGACAAAAAAGTCGCATTGTGGAATGAAGTAGACGGGCAAACTCGACTCATCACTGCTGCTAACTTCTGCCAAAATGGGAAATACGCCGTGATTGGTACCTATGATGGTCGATGCATCTTCTACGACACAGAGGTATCCAGTCTCAGATTACTAACAACTACATTACTAAAACATTTCTAATCTGGAATTCAATTCCTCTGTCATTTACCAGCGACTAAAATACCACACTCAAATCCATGTGAGATCCACCAGAGGCAGGAACAGAGTCGGACGCAAAATTACAGGAATTGAACCTTTGCCAGGAGAAAACAAGGTAACGCCGTCCTCCCAAGATGACTTCATCAAACTGTGAGGGTTGTTTTATTTTAGATTCCACTCCTTTCAGATTTTGGTGACTTCAAATGATTCCCGCATTCGCCTGTACGACCTGAGGGATTTGTCTTTATCCATGAAGTACAAGGGTTACGTCAACAGCAGCAGCCAAATAAAGGCCAGCTTCAGGTGAGAGGAGTAAAGTGATCAAATGTTGGCTGAAAAACGATCTGAAATGATTGAGTTTTTCACATTTTTGTCATTCTTTGTGTCCTCACAGCCACGACTACTCCTTCATTGTCAGCGGCTCAGAGGATAAATATATCTACATCTGGAGCACCTACCACGACCTGAGCAAATTCACGTCTGTACGGCGGGACCGCAATGACTTCTGGGAAGGGATTAAAGGTGACAATGCTTTGTGTGTTCAAGGTCGAATGACATTTAATCTTTTAAAAAGTAAATTAAGTTTTTTTTTTATTCTTACAGCACACAATGCAGTGGTCACTTCTGCCGTATTCGCCCCCCATCCAAGCCTCATCGTTCCACAGGAAGCCGGAGCGGAGAAGCCGGAAGCAGACAGCAAGAGTCTGGACTCCACAGACTCTGAAACCATACCGTCAGGTAGGCATTGCTTTCTTCAAAGCTGGACATTGTTGCTTCTTTTGGAAACTGTGGTTTATTTTCTCTCAGGAGCACTAAAGACGGATCACACGGAGGTTCTTCTCTCCGCTGACTTCACTGGAGCCATCAAGGTTTTCATCAATGTGAAGAAGTACTGAGCACTTCAGAGCTCATCAAAAACGTCCTGTTGAATTAAAAGTACTTGTCAGGAGTCTATGATCATCTTTTTGTCTATCGGTTATTGTTCAAAGAAAATGGATGGGAGAGACTCATTTATATAGCCTTGTTCTGTTTTTTTTATCTTTCATACCAGGTGACTGTGAAAATTTTTGCTTTTAGATATCAAGAGATAAGCGGTTGTATTCACGTGTACATTTGTGCTGCAGCGGGACGATTACCTGCTGCAGTTTGGGCACCTTACTCGTTTCTTTGGCTTTCACATTTCAGCAAAATTATTCAAAAGATTTAACATTTTTAAAAAAGTATTTCATTTAATAACTGACAAGAAATCTCCAAAGTATTTTTGCCTTCAAATTCTATTTTTTTTAACAGCTTCTGAGGCTTTCCTTTAAAATATTTCAGCAGACGTGAATGCAGTTAACTATGATTAGGGCTGTTTTTTTTCAGAAACACTACTGGTTCTAAAGTAAAGCACATTTCATGATGGTGGGCCTTCAAATCTGTAACATTTACTGATTTTTGTAAACAAAATGTTCTAGTACTTTGCTCAATAAAAAACTCCTCAAAAACAACAGCTGCTTTGTGTCTGGCTTCTCTAAATCCTAGTAAAGGAGGAATTTTTAATTCCTAAAAACAGAACAGGTCTCAGTTATGTCTTTTAAATACCAATGCTCATCCACAAAAAGTTTTATTTAGTGTCAGAAGTCTGCAGGAGGATTTCTGGTTTTAATTTTAAAAACAAACATGAAAAAAAATATACATACATAGTTACAGTGTTTTAATTTCATTATATAAAAGGCTGCTGCTATGGTGGATGGTTGCAGTAAGCATGAGTCCTCCAGCAGACGGTGGCTGGTTGAAGCGCAGTCCTGGATGATGACGCCCCCTGCTGGCAGTCAGTGTTTGCTCTTCTTTGACTTCTTGTGGGAGCGATGTGGCGAGCGTGATCTGGATTTCTTTGCTTTGTGATCTGGAGATGGTGATCGGGAGCGTTTGGACCGTTTAGGAGACTTTGTCCTGCTGGTGAGAAAGCACAATGACAGATTTGACGACGCAAACGCAGGAACATATCACTGTGATTTATGAAAACGTCTTACGACACTTGCTTTAGAGGAGAAATGCTCCTGGATTTTCGGTCTCCAGGATCGATGCTGCGTTTTCTGTCCTTTCTTCTGTCATCTCTTGGTTTGTCTTTGGCCTTTGACCTCTCATTTTTTTCTTCATCCTTTTGAAATTCCTACAAAAACAAGAAAAGTGAGGTCAGTGAAGTCTATAGGATTCTTTTATGTGATTCTTGTTCTATAAACGCGAAACAAACAAACAAAAAACCTATTCTCATGAAAATTCTGTTTTTAAAGACCCACTTCAGTCACAGACACAAGTTTTTAGATTTTGTCTAAGTATAATCGTGATTAAAAGATCATTGGGAACACCTTGAAGTGAGTCTTCAAGAATTAAAACCTGATTTTTAATGAAGGGTAAAGTTAACTGGTCTCTTTCCACACGTGTTTTTATTTAAGGAGGTCTAGTTTTCCTAAGCTCACCTTCTGCAGCAGTTTGTTTCTATATTGCTCCACTTGCTTTTGGATGCTCATTCCAGGTTTCCTCTGCCTTTTGCCAGATTCCAGCTCATCCTGGATCTTCATAACCTTCACCTGGGTCACATCCATTCAGATGTTAATATATATTGACATGCTTTTATGTTTTAGAAATTGAGAAATGGTGATAATCATGAGGTCAGACACTTAAATTGTTTGGAATTTACCTCCAGTTCCCTCAACTTTTTCCTTTTGCTCTCAGACATCTGGAAACTTCGAAGCGAGCTTTGGAAAACTGCACTGTCATAGTTAGGCGAGCTGCAGGAATCGGCACTACTGTCACTTTCTGAGCCTTCGTTCTCATCCTGGGAATTGGAACTGTTGCCAGGAGAGAAAGAATATATTAAACTGTCAACTTTAATAACAAACGCACAGTAATCCATTCTCTTAAGCTTTACCGAATCTTGGCTTCATCTTCGCTGTCTTGTTCGCCAATAGTGTCCCATTTGGATTCAGTTTTGGCTGAAAGAGAGAGAAAATTGAGAAGAATCTGCCGTCACAGTCAGAGCAAATACTGACTTTTCTTACCTTGAGGAAACGTTCTACTATCACCCATCTTCTCCCATTTAGATAAAGGGACTCTGGAGAGAGCAGCGTTGCCTTCGTCTACTGAGGGAACAAAACACGAGTCAGGTGAAGGAGTTTGGATTATCTTATAAATGCTCTGCTGCATTTTAATGGACAAAAAAACTAAATTAAAAAGTTAACTTTAAGCTAAAAAGATTACATTCTTTTTTCTTTTTTTTTAACCGAGATGATATAATTTTCTATAATTAACTCACATGGAACTCCATCAATGTCATCACTGGAAACACCTAAAGGAACCCCATCAATGTCATCAACTGGGACTCCATCCAGGGGGTCCCAGCCCATGGGGCAGCCGTCGATGTCCTCCGCAGATCTGCCCAAAGGCAGCCCATCTATAGCTGTTCGGTCCAGCGGCGCGCCATCGATCTCAACAGATTCTTCCTACAAACAGACAAGCGCACACCTGTGACGGTCTGCTCACGTCACAATGAGGCAGAGACGCCTGAAAGGGGGAGATAAGCTCACCTCCACGGCCTCCGTCACCTCCTCTCCAGCTTTGGCGAAGCCCAAAAAGATATTCTGAAGGTGGATTAGATAAGGCTCCGGATATATGGCCCAGTCTTCCCATGCCCTAAAACAAATCATGACCTTTTGCTGTGGAGATAAGAAACACTTGTGTTCATCTTTTGTTCTCTTTTTAGGCAAATGTCCTTGTGCGATGCAACGTTACCTTAAACTGTTCGGCCTGCAGCCTGGCCTGTATGTTTTTGTGGGCTGCATTAAGCTCTCCAAATATCTGTGGTAACTTTGTCTCAAAACTGAAAGAACAAGGACCGTGAGAAGAAAGAAAAGCATCGGCGGTGAAGCTGATCTGAAGCAGAGTCTCTTACTATTTACGATAATATGATGCGCCGGCGACTTTGGCACACGAGTTGTGCAAGATGTCCGACACGAGATACAACCTAGCGATCTGTGGAGTTTAGGACCAACAAAAGTTAAGAAGGAAAAAGGGGGAATATTTGATATCATCTGCATCATCTGATGCAGCAAACAAACCTTTAATTGAAGGGGTGTCTGAAGCAAAGAAAACGAATCTGCTATGAGTCCCACGACTTCCTCTGCAGCATCTGCCCGGCCAAGACAGAACAGCATGGCGTTGGCGATGTCTTCTCTGCTTGGAGTGAGCTCTTTAAGAAGTGTTTCCAGTTTCTGTTTGTGTCTAGGTTTTATTGATACAAGAATATCTTTTAATACATTAAAAAGAAAAGCTCTCAGAATAATGATTGAATCAAGTGGATTTACTCGGATCGCAGCTGTCCTTTCTTCAGTTCCTCCTCAGGAGGAGCCTGATCCTCCACCTCCATGCTCTCGGTGTAGCTGTTTAAGACAGGAGGCCTCCATAGCGAACCTCCTCGGAACAAACGAAAATCTGCTGTCCTCCACTTTGTGGGAGTCTCTCCCTGCCAGGAAGACAAAAAAACAAACATGCACTCTTAATTTTTAATCTAAAAGACAATTACTTTCATTTAGGAGATGTTTAAAAACACACCTGCAGAATGGAGAAGAGTTTCCAGCGATAATACACATGATCTTGACTCTTGTTGTCAAAAAGAAACCTAAACCAGTAAAGAATAGGTTAATGAGAAAAGTCTTAAACCAGCAGAGGATGACCACATCCAGCCTACCTACCTGTAATCTGGATTACTTTTTTCTTTGTTCATTATTATGGCTTCAAACATGGGACCTTCACGCACCACAAACTCTATCATCCTGTGAATAAGGAACAAGAGATTCCTGTGGAGGAAGAGACATGTAACAGGGTGGGTTTGGGAGTTTTTAGTTAATACATTTACTTCAGACACATCATGAAGCCTTTTTTGAGAGGGGCTCCTGTTTACAGTCAGACTGCAGAAAGCGTCTGACTGTCAGGTGGTGTTCTCTTGACAGTAACAATCCCAACAGCACCCACAACACCAACAAAACACTTGTTTTTTTAAGATGTGCATCACTCAATGCCCTTTTGGAGAATATATTATGGTATCCTTCTTTTTTTTTTTTTTTTTTTTTTTTTAACTTTAGCAACAAAGAAAATGAGCCTCAAAATATGAATCAGTTTTATTTTGGAAAAGCAACATTTGAAGGTTTTAAGACCTTCAGGTCTGCACATTAACAGTAAAGTGGCTCTGTAATTTATTTCTTAACATTCTTGCAGCGATGTGTCTCTACTTTGACCTGAGCCAGAAGCATTGACTGTATATAAGGAACTGGACCAAGTGAGTCTCGAGTAACCCACAGAAAATGTCTTAATTCTGGCTCCAATTAAATTAAGTTAATTCAGTCTCTCTTTTTTTTTTTACAATACAGATGGTGACATGTTGGAACCAGACGACAATTGGTCAGTTAATAAATGAGTTTTAAAAAAAATCAGGATTAGCAAGAACGTGTTAAAAAAAGTAGTAGAGCAAGAAATTGTTATTCTGACAAATGTCAATGACTGAGAAATAGCTGTGTATTTCTCTATGGAAGTCTATGGGGTTTTCTCTTCTTGGAGCCACTTCCTGTTTGGAGCATGAGAGGTCACTCAGTCCAGTTCTCATATACAGTCCAGGAGCTACTTTCATCTAAAGCTCTATCATGAGCACACCGATTATATAATTCAACTGGAATAATGTTTGTTATTTTCCAATTACATTAAGTTGCAATGTCTGGCAAAAATTCTTCTTTACTAAATATTTATACTTTTGTCAACAAATTTTGTGGACTACTGAGAAGCATCTCGCTAACTCTGGAGGACCTCTGGAGCATCTCTCTGCATGAGCAGCTCTTAACCTCAGTTCCTCCAGCCTTCAAGAACCTAAAACACACGTGTTGTGACAGCGGATCAGCCATAGTAAGAAGAGTATGTACCTTTCAGTTGGGATAACCACTTTGACTACGGCTTCGGACAGAGTCTGTTAGTGAAGACAAATCAAATAGAGTATTAAAAAGTGAGTACTTGTACTGCAGGAGACATTCAACATAAATATATATAGAGGAGTGACTCAAAAACAAAACTACACTCTATCATATGAGCTAACAAGCATCGTAATACTTGGACTAAACTTGTTTCCTATCACGGATGACAAATTTATTTTCTTTGGTATTTTTTAACGATAAAATGAAGAATTTTAAAAACTTCTCTTTAAAAAAAAAACAAAAAACACAAGAACTATAAGTTATAAAAAAGTCATTTAAATTTTGAATCCGGAACACTGCCGGCTCTAAAGGCAGGACTGTACCTTGTCTAGCTCTGCTTTGGACGAGCTCAGCGGCTTGGTGAAGTCGTTGCGAAAACGATCTCTTGGTTGAGCGTTGAACGGGAGTCCGGATGGAGGCGGCGGGGCGACTCTTACCCCGATCGGCGTGTAAAGAGGCTGAGGCGGGATGCGGGCTGGTTTTCCCCATCCCAGCTTCATTTCAAAGCCCATAATCACTTTACCTAAATGCAGGAGATATCACTGCTGTCCAGATCAATACGACACTGAGATTCAGCCACAGAGATAGAACGATGAATTAAAGATTAGAGAAGAAGAAAACTCGCTTATACCGTCGAGGGCAGCCATGGCTCTCTCCGCATCTTTCCGTGTCATGAAAGCCACAAAAGCTCGGTTTGAAGTCCGGCCTCGCTCCTCTTCTGTTCGAGGCCACATTATCTTTACACTTGCCAAGGGCCCATATTTACAAAACTCTCTGCAGAGCATCTCCTCATTCATCTGTATAGACAGAAAATGTAAAACAGATACACATCTGCTAATCCCGTTAAGGTCAAGACGTCTTTACCTTTGGGCTTATGCAGTTGATGTAGAGGTTAGTGGTGATCGGCACTGTTAGGTCGTCATATAACACTGAAAGGTGAAAACAGGCTTGAGGTGAGACACGAGGCTTTGCTAAATAATAAAAAATAGATATAGTTTTCCTAAATTGAACTCTCACTGGATCTTCCAGACAGTGGAATATCCAAATCTCCACATATTCCTCCTTCAGCTCCTCCACCGGGGTCATTTTTCTTCCTTTTGTGCCTTTCCTCACGCTCCTCCTGTATTCTATTTTTTTTCCATACACAAAAAAGACTTTTTATTAAACAAAACTCACCAAGCTATAACGGAGAGGACATATTTTGCAAACAGACTCACAGCTTGAGCTCTTCTTTGAACAGCTCCAGGTTACTCTTCCTCTTTTCATCTGCCTTTTTTTTGAAAGCCTGTTCACCAAACGAGCAGAAATCTCATTTAAAGCATCTTAAAACTATCAGGTTTTGATTGCGTTAGAAGTCATGATCATCACTTACACTTGAAGATGCACTTCAAAGTTATTGGTACTCACAGCTTTTTTGCTATCAGCAGATGATGTGGCCGAGACATGATGGGTCACCGGGGAAAACTTTGTTGCCGGTCGGTAGAGCTTACTTTTTTTGACCTCCGCTGCCTCCTCCTCTGCAGAAAGCACAATCAAAGCATTTGCAACTTCCGGCACAACTGCATGTTCATTCAGAGAGTTTGGTTCAAACTATTTTCAATCCCATTGGCGAGTCATTTATGATATTAAAGCAATTTGTAAATGATGAAGTAAACATAATGACAATCGTTTTTAGAGCAACACACTAACATGATGGAAAAGCTTAAAAACTATCACTTTTGTTTGATAAATAGATCCAGGAAACTGGAATCATGGCCAACACCTGAAAAAGTAACAAATTGAAAATATATTACTATGTTATTACTGTGAATGTTTTTTTATTATTATTATTTTAAAGTAAGAATGAATTTCCGAATTTATAGTATTTCCTAATTTCAAATATGTCACTTGAAATTTGTTTTTATTTGGTGGCATTTTGAAATTATAAATATAGTGGACAGTTGACTGATAAAAAAAGGTACAGAGTAATTATGAAAAATGTCATAATATAATTAAAGCTCAACCTTCACAAATAGGAAAGAAACATACAACAGTACCATATCCCGGAAAAAAACTATGTTTTCTTTGTTTTCACTAAGCAATGACGGAAATATTATATCCATATTTTGTTCTATGTACAACTACATCAATCCAAATGCTTACCTTTAGTAGCATTTACAATTCCCCCACGGACAAAAGTCTTTACTTTTCTATCATCACTGCCCTCAAACGATGCCAAAAATTCTTCAAACACCTCCGCTGCTTTCTCTTCCTCCTTTAGTGCAGGATGGAGGCATTCTCTCATTATAATAATGCATTTTTAATAAAGTCATGAGGAAAATATTTTTCTTTACCTTTTTCTTGAGCTGCTCTTGTTCTTTTTTTGACAGTACTTTGACCGGAGCTGCAATTTTCCCCTTTTTGTCAGCCATTTTCTGTCAAACTGTAAACAAAAACAAAGACAAAAAAGTTGGATGTACAACAACGCGAATTAGATGTACAACAACAAAAAATACTACTAAAACAAACACTGGATATGTCCCCAGTTTCTGATCCCTAAAAAGTATAAAAAATATTCGTTTGCTGTAATAATATACTGTTAATCTCAAACTATTCTATTCAGAGGTTAAAAGTAATCAAGCAGCTAAATTTGATTTTTTTTTTGGTTCATTTAAGTTTTAATGAACTCCTTCTGAATTAGCTCCTGTAAACGTGTTCAAATAATGTCCATCTTTTCACAATTATTTATCCTACTTCTTTAAAAAAAAAAAAGTTTTGGACATGAGAAGCTTGAGGTCTATTACACTCATGTTTTTGGGAACTATTGCAAGATATTAGGGGATGTGGGACCAGAAAAAGCTATTAAATCGACATGTATTTTATTTTAATCCCAACATAGAAATGAACAGGACAAAAGAATAAACTAAACCACTAGTAATAGCATTAAAGAAACATTAAGCTATTCTTGCATTCATTGCTTACTGATGAAGTTTGCATAGATACAGTAACTCAAGTGCTGCTAAACCCAAAACCAAGCAGAACACAATGTTTATAAACCATCATAACACCACTATGTGAATATATATAATTTCAAAGAAAGAAAAAAAAATACTTTTATTCTTTGTTTTCCTAGAAGCGGTAAAAACAGGCCTGAACTGAATGCAATCAGCTAGCGATGCTAACGTTAGCTAACATTTCTGTTTAGCTAGGCTACCTGTCGTTGGATACCAGGAAAAAAAGGGAAGCTAACCTCAACTTTAACCCGAGTTTTTGCAGCGATGTGTAGTCATATCAACCCTCTGCTGCAGCTACTCTGCACACATGAAGTGCTTAAGGGAGTTAACCAGTCAACATCCAAATGCAACGCTCACTTCTTTAGCAAGCTAACATCACAGTTGCTGCTGTTGTATCACATAAAGCATTACACTGCTCTGCGTGCACGCTGCTCCATACCTGGGGGGAAACGGTGTGCCCTTATCGCTGTTGCAATTGTGGACACATGTGTTTTGGGGAGTAAACGAGTCACCAGAAGGTTTCGGAGCACTCCTCGGTGAGAACAGGCTCCTGCTCAGCTCCTCCTGAATGAAACTCCGTCACCCTCTGCAGTCATCACACTGAGGCTGGTTTCAAAGAATTGATTTATTTGTAGGCACATTTAGCTTGTCATGAGTTATCATACAGTGTTCTCCTGCCTGATTTTCTTGTAGTATTCGGCTTTAATATTTTTTTAATAATGTAATTTACTTTTTTTTATGAAGAGTGCAAGAAAAAATACAAAAAAGTGAATTTATGAACACAAGCAGGTGATTAAACATCTAAAACGAAATGATTCCAGCAGTTCATTAACCCTCTCGATTCTATATTTATTATATATTTTTTATTTTTATTTTTTATTTTTTATTTTTTGGTCCAGTGTCCAAAGATGAAAAACTGATTAAAAGACAGGCACATCAGTGGGCAGGGCCATGCTGTTGCTATGGAAACGCTGTAAGGTGACTGTCTCGTGAAAGAATCCTAGCTCAGCCTTATGGGTGCTGGCAGAGCCAAACTTATAAATAATAGTCAAATAACTTAATACATTAATAAATATATATTTTATTTACAAACACTTGGAATCAATTATTAATACGTCTTGGGGACATTTCCTGAAAAATTCACGTATTTAGACAAAAATTGGAATGATCACTATTTATTTCATCCAACATATGCTTTAATTGATTAAAAAAATGCATGACTTAAAATTTTGAAAAGAAGAAAATACAGGATGATACCTTGTCCCTTTACAAAGTGTTTGGTTTAGCCTGTTACACAATTTAATTTGAGTTACATCCAATTTGTTTTGTTTAAATTAATCTATTTATACCAATGGAATTTATTTAGTTTTTTATGAAATTAGTAGACTTTGCAGTTTTCTTTTTTTTAAATAACAGATGAGCACTTTCTTTTTGTCTTTATTACAAACACTAATTAAATTATTAAATAATTATTTTTAAAAGTTTGGTATTTATGAAATGATATTGCATTTTCAGACACCAGGTTCATATTTCTTAATCTGTTGCAAAGCAGAACGATAAAAAAAGAGTACACTTTCATAATTAAATGATTTTTATCAAATTATAGGCCTACTTAAAAATTATAATTAAAAAAATGCACACATCTGTATAGCCTACTACGACCACAAGGGGGCGCTTGCCACTGCGCATGTGCACAAGTCCCAAGTGCGGGTACATGCAGAGGGTTGGGTCAGGATCATAGAAACATCTGCTGTAAATTTCGGGCGAAAACAAACAACATCTTTTATTTTAAAAATACCATGTATACAACTTTAAAATAAACATCCTTAAAAATAAGCTAAAATGAAATATTTAATCAAAAATGTGCTTTAAATGGACGTTTTTCAGAAGAATGAGTCCCAAAAATGATTAAAAATGATACATTCTTTTAGATGACAAATGTCACATTCATAGGTGTGAGAAAAAATGAAAAAAAATAAATAAATAAAAATAAAACGAAAAAAAAAAATTACAGAATACTGTGTTCCATCTGCAAAGTGAGGATCCAGTTTTGTTCTGAAGTC
>NC_050525.1:13207496-13209616 GCF_002922805.2 Oryzias melastigma
TGCATAATCATCAACGAACTTTATTATCTTTGCTTTATAGTGCGGTGTGCTGCATCTTGCTACAAAGTGTGTATTACCAGGTGGGAAAAAATGGGCAAACGCCTAAAATGGCTCCCATGCCCTCCCCATCATCACCATCTCCAGCAGCATCATCACCTCAGAAGCCCATCCCCTAGCGTCCGTCCCGGGAACGCACCCTCTATATGCGCATGGGCGGAGAGACAGCGGCTGTGCGCTCTTATTATTGTAAGAGTTATTTCTTTTGACGAAAATGGCGTCCGGTCAGGGAGGCGTGGGAGCTGTCACCGCTTTACAGAACAATCACCTCCCCAGCGGACCCCACTGGAGCCCGGGCATCAGCCAGTACCAACAGCAGCAGCACCACACGGCCCGCAGTCTGGAGCGGGCTCTGGAGGATGCCGTGTGTTCGGGAATACTCAACCTGAGTGGCAGAAAGCTGAGGGAGTACCCGGGTACCAACTACGATCTGACCGACACCACGCAAGCAGGTGGGGTGCAGGAAATCCTGCAGAAATGTGCCGGTTCCTTTGTGACGCGCTCTCGCTTTGTGCTTCAGGAGGCGCAGTAACGCGTGACCGCGCTCCAAATTCTGTTCATGCATCTCAGCCTGGTTAGGGATTCTGTCAGCTGCGGCTCCTCTGTTACGCGGGGAGGCTCGGCTGCAGCTTTGACCAGTGCAAGCAGGCTTTAGCACCCCCCCCCCCCTCCTTCTTCTGGAGACATGAATGAGACGCAGACGCACCCACCGGGCGCTGCGCTCTGCGTGCGCAGAGAGCGATGGATTATAGAGCAGCCGAAGCGCAAAATATATGAATGAACCTGCAGTTAGTTTCCTTTGAGGAGATGATCCAGTTTTCGTTCAGATCCACAGACAAAAGATGCACGCGCACACTTGCTGCCTCACCCTCTGATGTGGCTGCTCTGGCTGTGCGCACATGTAGTTTACAGCCCTTCAGGGAGGAAGCCGAGAAGAAGCGCATCTGATTTGGTTTCATGTGCGCTCCTCTTGGGACTTTAATGGGTTCTCCGTGAAGGGTGACCTTCTCAGCTGTCCAGACCTTAATCATCAACTGGACCGTCTGAGAAAATGAAGCAATGGTTGGAACAGACAATTTTGTTGGATTTTAATCACCCAAGCCTGATCGAAATATTATGCGGAAACGACATTTCTCGTTTATCAATGACATGGAAGATGCTGTAGCCTATAGTCTCCCCCTCAGATGAGTCCACGTGCCATATGGTGTCACTTTATCACGTGCAGATCCTCACAGGCCTCTGGATTGCTTGAGGGTTCTGTACCTCAGGCTGTTTACGCAGGAAGGTTTGTTTGACATTCTGGGATTTGAACTAATTAACTGCAACACAAATGGCTCATTATCTGTGCATAATAGATGACAAATAAATTGATTCACGTGACTCCAGTCTTAGAAGACCAAATCAGGTTCAATTTCAGATTTACTTAAGATTAAACACAAATATATGCATTTCCCAAATGTTGCTGATAACCAGTGGCAGAGTTGGAACATATTAAATGGGGTGCAGAAGATTTTGGAGGGGTGGGAAATGAAACCGCAGAANNAAACCACGCACGCGCTGAAGACGTTACCGCGGTGGGAAGACTTCACTGAGGTTATCGTCGCCGTCTTTCACTGTTATTGGTAAGTAAACCCCGTCTTCTCTTTTAAAAGTATTTTTTTGTTGTTACATATCTCAATATTTTTGATGTTCAAGAGCATATTAGGGGCTCTAAGCGGAACGAATAGTTTGCGTTTGTCAACCATTTTGTTTTGCCAACGCCGGTCTTAGTATGAGCGCGAACTACTGGAGAACGAAAAAAAAGTATAGTAATCTAAATATTGAACGTTTTTTGCGACAGGACAATTTTTCTCAAAAAGTTGGCATTGGTCAACAGGCACCTTTTGAGGATGTGTGGTGACAGTGCTGTAGCAGTGCAGTAGCAGTGCAGTGGTAGTGCATTGGCAGTGTAGTGGTAGTGCAGTGGGAGTGTAGTGGTAGTGCAGTAGCAGTGCAGTGGCAGTGCAGTTGCAGTGTAGTGGCAGTGCAGTTGCAGTGTAGTGGCAGTGCAGTTGCAGTGTAGT
>NC_050525.1:13210197-13229006 GCF_002922805.2 Oryzias melastigma
TGGTAGTGCAGTTGAAGTGCAGTGGCAGTGCAGTTGCAGTGCAGTGGCAGCGGGTGGCAGTGCAGTGACAGTGCAGTGCAGTGTAGTGGTAGTGCAGTGAGAGTGCAGTGGCAGTGCACTTGCATTGCAGTGGTAGTGCAGTTGCATTGCAGTGGTAGTGCAGTGGCAGTGTAGTGGCAGTCTTAGAAGACCAAATCAGGTTCACTTTCAGATTTACTTAAGATTAAACACAAATATATGCATTTCCTAAATGTTGCTGATAACCAGTGGCAGAGTTGGAACATATTAAATGGGGTGCAGAAGATTTTGGAGGGGTGGCAAATGAAACCGCAGAATGGATGGCCACTACGAATGAAAGGATTAAAAATATGAATTTAAAAATATATTACTGCTATTGTTATTGACATTAAAGCAGAAGTTATTTCAGACTATGATCAAATATCCAAAAATGCCAACATGTGGTGACCTAAATTCGAGTTTTTCAGTAAATTTGGCAGGTAGCCGTGCGGTGGCATTTGTAATCAGGAGACAGCAGATGTATTTTACATGTAGCAAATTGACCGCTGAAGTTTTAAGCAATAGTTAAAATTTTACGGTGCGACAGGACAATTTTTCTCAAAAAGTTGGCATTGGTCAACAGGCACCTTTTGAGGATGTGTGGTGACAGTGCTGTAGCAGTGCAGTGGTAGTGCATTGGCAGTGTAGTGGTAGTGCAGTAGCAGTGTAGTGGAAGTGCAGTGGCAGTGTAGTGGCAGTGCAGTGGTAGTGCAGTAGCAGTGCAGTGGTAGTGCAGTGGTAGTGTAGTGGTAGTGCAGTTGCAGTGTAGTGGTAGTGCAGTTGCAGTGCAGTGGCAGTGCAGTTGCAGTGCAGTGGTAGTGCAGTTGCAGTGTAGTGGCAGTGCAGTGGCAGTGTAGTGGCAGTGCAGTGGCAGTGTAGTGGTAGTGCAGTGGTAGTGCAGTTGCACTGCAGTGGTAGCGCAGTTGCAGTCTAGTGGTAGTGCAGTGGAAGTGCAGTGGCAGTTCAGTGGTAGTGCAGTTGCATTGCAGTGGCAGTGCAGTGGAAGTGCAGTGGCAGTCCTGCAATGACGACATTATGACATTAGGGGACGGCCACTGGGCGGATCGCCGGCCGATAGTAGCTCTGATTGGATGATGTGTAAAAGTCTCTAGATAGTGGCCGTCCATATCAAGAGCCATTGGCTGCCAGCCACCTGTTAGCCCACAGGTACATAAAGAGCGGATCATTCTGCACACCTGATGGCCGCCATCATGTAGGATAAGATAAGATTACAGTCATGACTTACTCCAAGGGCTGCACGGTGGCGCAGTGGTTAGCGCTCTTGCCTCACAGCGAGAACGCCCCGGTTCGAATCCCGGCTGGGGGATTTGGGACCTTTCTGTTCTTCCCGTGCATGCATGGGTTTTCACCGGGGACTCCGGCTTCCTCCCACCGTCCAAAAACATGCTTCATAGGTTAATTGGTGACTCTAAATTTCCCCTAGGTGTGGATGTATGAGTGAATGTGTGTGATTGAGGCCCTGTGACAGACTGGCGACCTGTCCAGGGTGAACCCCGCCTTCGCCCGTCAGCAGCCAGGTTAGGCTCCTGCACCCCTGCGACCCCGAAAGGGAATAAGCGGACAGATGAATGAATGAATGAATGACTTACTCTAATGATTAAAAAAAAAAATCATGTGGCAGCACGAAATCTTGAAGATTCTGCTGGTGCCTTCCCATCATGCAGTGGCAGTTGTATTTGTGACTGTAGCATTTGCGGAGACAACTTGAACTGAAGATTAAAAAATAATTCTAATAATAATAAAACTAATATTGATTCAAAAATTAGGGAGGGGGACTTTTTTTTGTGGGAGGGGCAGCTGGCCCACCTTACCCCTTCACCATAACTCTGCCCCTGCTAATAACAAATCTTATCAACGTTTTAGTTGATTTTTATTTTATACAAATACATTTTTGTAAAATCTACTGTGTACACCACTTAAATATTCTTGTAGGTTCTTGGGAAAAAAAAACTAAATTTTTATCAAATGAAATAACCAAAAAAGTTTCTTTGACAAATCTTCAGAAAATGTTATGTTACAGTCTTGCTTTATCATGCTGCTTTAACCAGTCATTGTGAAAGCTTCAGTTTTTCTCCTCCTCTTTTCTGTTCCCGTCTACATTTCAAAAGATTAATTAAAGGAGGAGTGTGGAGCGTGTGCTGGAGGGAACTCACACTTTGACAAATCAACGCCAACTCCATCTGTTTTAACGCTCACAATCTCAGCTGTGAACGGAAACTGTTGCTTGTGGTTTGGTCAAACCAGCAGCATTACATTCTATTAAATGATAGAATGAGCTCATTATGGTTTATTTTACTCTTTTGATAACAATTGTTTGCAAATTTTCTTTCATTTTTTTCCGTCTGGAGTTAAGATTATTAACATAGGCCGTACCGATACAGCTGACAATGGAAATTTGGGGAAAAAGAAGCAGTGGCTGACAGCAGCACAGAGGCCAACTAACATGACAGTGTTTATTTACATTGTAAATCTGACAGTTTGTCTTTAGTCTGTTTCTTTCCTCATGAGAACGTGTGATTCTGCTCTGACCTTGTGCACTATGGTAGATCAGCAGCTCACTAACCAGAACAGATGTCCAGGTTCATATCCCAGCATGCCCTTACCTCCCATTAACTTCACATGGAGGTCTACATGCATTAGATTATACGAGATGTTTCGTCTTGCAGTATGATAGCGTGTGGAACAGCTAATATTGATTTTTTTTTAGAGGTAAACCAGGTTCTACTCAATATTTAAGAACATAAATCACATGGAAACTGGGATTTTAGGTCATCTTACCCCACGTTTGTTGAGTTTTGTGCAATATTTTGCCTTCAAATAACACTGTATGACAAAAATAAAAATAACAGAAGAAAGCTATAGTAGTATAAGCAACTTTTAAAATAAAACACAAATGATGACATGTTGATCTTCTGTACTGTTTTCTGCTCCTTAAACTAAAGCCAACCTCACTTGGTGACATTCCTCAGAAGTTTATCTCTTAGAAAACTGCCTCCCCACAAGGACAAACATCGAGTTATTGGACTTAATAATCAACCAGTGTAAACACTGTGAGGGGCCATTACTTTAAGAAGGTTCATTCATTCCAAGACGCTGTCAAAGGTCGGCCACCAAAACACAAACGTAGTGAGTTTATGCTGTAAAGAGGCAAAACCATTTCGAGATTTGGAATCAGGATTTTGAAATATTTGAGATTTTACCTCTTATGGCATTGTTCCAAGAAAGCCTTTAAATAATTTAAGTAATTACATTTCTTAAGAGTGTGAACATTTTAAACAAAGATTTTTGTTTTGCATTTTTTATTCTTTTATTGCAGTTTAGGGTTTTTCCAATTCAAGTTGCTTCTCCTTGTTAGTTAGTTTAGCTAACTAGTCCCAAATAGCTGGTGCTGCAGGGAAGCAGAAGAACTTACCATTAATTACACATTTTCCACTTACAAAATAAAATAAATATATTATTTTTTAAAAATTAAATTGACATTTTTTATTTTTTACATAGTAAAATTCTTTTTTTTTACCAGCATGTGCATAAACAGACTTTTAAATATGGAAATAAAATTTGCTTCTGGGAATTTTAACAATGACAAAAAAAAAAAAGGAATTTGATTTCTTTTATAATTTTAAGGAAATTATTAGAATTTTTACTGTCTATTCATATGTCAATACATTCATAGGGATTGTAAAGGTAATGCAACTCATTTCCAAGCTAAAGTAATTATATTTTATTTCTTTATTGGGAAATAGAATTAAAAATCTGTAGCAAAAAACGCCACAATGATTGAAATTTTAATTTCTTAGTCTTTCTGGTTTAATAGAGGTTTACTCATTCTTACAGAAAGTTTTGAAACAACTTTAATGAATGATTTTCTTTATCAGAAAATTATTTAGCAATCCTTCTTTGTTTGTTGTAGTCTATAAAAGGCCAAAAAAATCCATCAAATGTGTCCTTTTACTTGATTCTATCATATGAACGATAGTTTTAAAAAGCTACCATCCACAGACCACACACAGCTTTAATGATAAAAGCACAACTGGTCCTAATAACAGCGCCTGCTTGGTTAAGCAGGAGGCTGAACCAGTTATTTCCAGCATGAGTAGAGAAACATTAACTCATAAACAGACACTTGAAACTCGTTCCTTTAGTTTTGCTGAAGTGACCCTGCGTGTCCGTGCTGATGAGGTGTCAAGTTTACTTCTGCTTTTTCATTTTAGAACCGACATTGGGGGATTTCACTTCATTCAGCCAGCTTTTGTGTGGACTAAAGGAAAAAAGTAATCTTAGTTCTTGTGTTATTTTGTTTTAAAAAAGCAAAAAAAAAAAAAGAGCAGGAAGAAGTGAATAAGATGCACCGTAGCATACTTTTAGAAAACTCGTGGGTGGATTTGATCCTGACAGAAAGGGAGTGTCTGTTAGGGGAAGTGAAGCTTCTGTTTCAATCTATTGATACAGCGATAATGAGCAACCTCAGACGGCCTCCTGTTACTCAGCCGGTTAACAGACCAAACTTCCCTGACGGTTTTCCAATCAGCAGAAATCTTGATTTATTTCAAAGTTTTATTTGAAAATACAGGAAAAGAAAAAAAAATCCTTTACGAATTTGGCTAAAATCTACCAGCTGGACTCAAACAAATTTACAGTTTTCCTGCAATCCTTGCAATTCAGAAATCCTTTTTAATTGAAATTTTGCAGTTTATAGTGATTCCATCTGTGCTCAGGATGCTGCTATCACATCAGATCCTGCTGTGTCACAAGAAGCCCGGGCATCATCTGCACTTAAATGAATAGATTGCTGCTTTAGTGTTCGAGCGCAGTGTACTGGAGCATTGATGGGCTGCTCGCCCGCCTTGTCCTGCGGGAGCTTCTGCCAACCAGCAGGTGGATTAAAGACCTGCTGCAGATGGTGCTCACTTTGAGGAGGAGGAGAGATGGAGGACCCCCCCTCCCAACCTCCCCCTTCTTCCTCTCTCTATCATTAACCATCACAACTTCAGACTAAATCCCCCGTTGTGGTGGATGGATGGAAGTGTCCGTCCGTCTGCAGCTGGGCTCCATCATCAGGATCCCAGCCTGAGGGAGCGGCATCCGTAATGGAGAGCGTGCAGACCCCGCGACTTCAGCTTTGGTCTTTGTCCTTCCGTCATTTCTGTTTCCCTTTAACCTCCTGACAAGCTTTCCCCTTTGTGCCACTGGCTGTCTGAGCGTCTGCTTCTCACTTCTGCTTATGAGGCGCTGACAGTTGAGGCTGCAGAGCGAAGGCCTGTCAATCCACTTCCTGTTTGCTCTCCATTTAAAAACAGAAGACACATTTCTGCTAATCTTAATAGAAGTCATTCATCCATTATTATAAAGAGAATTCAAAATTTATTCTGAAGGTCAGAGAGTGGCTGTCCATGTGGCAACTGTTTGATAAAGAGCATTAGCCACGTGTAATAACTTTTCAGAAGCAGAGGTATTTGCTGTTCAAACAAAGAGGAAGGGGCCTCCTCTGTGAGGTGTCATGAAAGCCTCATGTTTATCTCAGGCCATGCAGTCCCTCAAGAGATCTCTAATTATCTTGTCAGCTGGACATAATTCAGAGAACAGGATTGTTCACGCATAAATGCCCACGCACACGATTCCAGACTGAATCAATAATAGTTTGAAGGTGAATACAGTGGAAAGCTCCGTCTCATGGGTCCCCATGTGGGATTATGCTTTGTTTGTAGAAATGTAGCTTATGCTAGGCTTTAGTTCCCAATGATCAAGGAAACAGAGTGTGTGTAATCACATTACAGTTTATCTAAACGTCCTGGATATTTGATATATCAGCCTAAGTGGTGACAGGCTGCAGAAAATGTCTTTCTCCATCTGAAACATACAAAATAATAAATTATGAAACAACTTTTTGCATTTAATTAAACAAAATTAGTTTTATAAATATTTGGGAATAACAGAATAAACACAACTTTCACTTATCTAAACACTTCAAGAAAGTTGCACTAACTTTCAAAATGTTTCTTAAACTTAATTAATCTTTTGCTTTAAAAGTTGCCTTTATTGTAAGATGACCATTGTTGATAAAACACTACATAGTCTCAAAAATGTTTTACATTTTACATGTTTATTTTCAATTTTTTAATTGGGTTCTTTCTTACCTCCAAATTAAAATAAATAAATAAATAAAAGTCTTACAGTTAAAAAAAAAATCAGTATTACTTTATTGTTGAAGATCTGTTAGTATCTGTTCACAAACTGTCTGCAGTTCATCCAAAGTTTGTAAAGCTGTGAGATGTTTGCCAATCTCAATGACCTCTGACCTTGCACATTCTAAGTAGTTACACTTTAAACAAAAAATTGTCTTAAGAAATGATGCCAAAGGTTTAGCTAATGGGCAGTGGGTCCCTCCCACTTGCAGTGATTGACAAAAAAATATATGTTAATCAAAAATAAGTTTTCCAATAAAATGGACATTAAATGATGTTATTATGACTAGATTTTAAAAGTAAAATAAATTGTAATGATGAAAAAAATTGAATATAGTTGTGGTAATTGCACGATCTTCCCATTCACTTAACTATTCATGTTTTTTAATCAATCAAATGGTATTTTTCTTTCCAAAAAGCAGAGAAACCAAAGTGGTTTCCGTATAATCAATATATAATCAATGTTAAACCAACATTAATGATGATTAATGGACAAATAATGAACTAATAAAGGACAAATCAAACTGTAAAACAACAAATAAAACAGTTTAAAAGCCAACTATAAAACATTTTAGATGAAACTATTTTAATTTGGGATTAAGATGATTGTTTTAAGCGGCACATGTTCTCATCTTTTATGTTTTTCCCTTCTGAAATTTTTTTTTTTTTACTTGTGTAGCACATCGTGATATCTGTCTGTAAAAAAGTGCTATATAGATAAAACGTACCTAGTTGAAATAATAAAGAGCACAAATTATTCAACTTGTAAATTATTAATCAAACTAAAAATGGTAATTTGCAACTTTTGATTTAATATTTTGTTATATTATTTACAATATTGAGAACATTATAGAGTCCTTTAGTTGAATTATTATGAATGTTTTGAAGAAATCTTTAAACCGAATCCAGTTTTTGTCTTAATTTCCTCTTATAAAGTTTAAGTTTGAGTCAAAATATGTTTTCACCTTTGTAGATTGAGCTCTTAGAAATAAGAAGAAATGTCCTTTCATGAATAATTTTAGCCATGACATCTGATAGAAACTAATATCTGCCTTTTCACTTTGTTGTCTGTGTGGGAGTAAATATTTCATTATCGGAGGCTGAAGCTGCACTCACCTTTATTGATTGTGAGAAAGGTTTTGCTCATTTTATTTCTGCTGAATAAAAACATCTCTGACTGATGTTGGCTCTGGAGCAAAGTAATCCTTAGATCGAATCAGAGCGTTGTCAAATAGTCAGATGACAGTCAGATTAAGATGTTCTGGGTTCAAATTTGGAGGACGATTTGGAGTGAAAATGAGATTTTGGGGGGGTAAAAGATAAATGTAAAAGCTGTGGTTACTCTTTAAGGGTACTGCATAGAAGGCCAGGTCATTGATCTTGATGAAAAATGGCTGCAACAGGCAGAGAGAAGCTCACAGTTGGCGCTGCGGCAGCAATTCAATTTCAAGGCTTCTAATTGGACGTCTTTCTTCTTTGAGCTTCAGACGTTCTTGCTTTCATGAGCTACTTAGGGATGCAGGAATGTTCTGTTGCATCATTCAAAGCGTGCAGCTTTGTGCGTTGAGGGAAAACAAATTCAAGCCTTTTCACAGGTTTTATTTCCTTTTTTTTAAAACAATTTTTTAGTATGTAAAATGCTTCACAATTAACTAAAGATGTCTGGTGGGGGGCTTTATAAGTTAGATCTAGGCCTCTGCTGCATATTCTACTGCTTTTCTGGCTCAGACACTGACCATAGTTTCTGTATGCAGTAACAAACCTGTCCTAAGTGTGTCACACAGGTTCAGCACCAGCTCTACCCTTTTATTTAAATAGTTGAATGCATTTTTTTTAACTGAACTAAAACACTTGGAGGAAGGATAGAAAAAGTTTAGACAGAAGAAATGTCAAGAACTTTCAATAAAATATCACAGACTACATCAGAATTAAGAGCTAGGCTTGCACAATACATTGCGATATCAGCTATATTGAAAATAAACGGTTTAAATTGTGATAAATGGTTGCCTGTTCACACATGCAAAAACAGTTTTATGGTGTTTAACAAATTAAATATAGCCCTTTTCACCTTTGACCAATCAGATGGGCCTCTTTAGCTTGATACTCGGCTCCTATTTCGACGTGGGTCATTTGGAGTTTGATTTAATGTCTGTTTTTTGCTATAAAAAGTACTCCATCACTTTTGCTGGTTATTTTAATTTTATTTAATATAATGGGTAATTTGTCAAAAAAAGTAGATCAAAACATGAGAACAGAATGATAATTAGAGTAGCTTTCTTTTATTTTTAGCTGTGGTTTATGTAAGAAAATTGAAAATATAAGCATAGGAAGATTCTAAAAACATGTTATTAAGAATTTGAGAACAAAAACATTCCCAAAAATAAAATAATGATACACTGGAGACTTGGTCCCCCCATTCCTGGGACATGTGAGACTTTACCCAGGGGCCCATGAAACTCAAAAATTCAAAATTAAGAGTCTTGTAAAATACTTTTTCTCGGGTATAAATCACCAGTCGATAGTGCTCTAGGGTTAAATAAAACTGATGCAGTGAAGTGGAAATGATGTTAAAGTTGTTTTGGTCATGTATCGCAAGTCATATTGTCATTGCAATCTTGATCACTAATATCACACATCACAAGTGTTTCTAATATTGTGTAGCCCTATACAGAACCATACTTTGATCAAGCATTGGAATATTAAATGTAAATATTTGACTTATATTTGCCTTTTTCTAGTCATGTAATGTCACAACCTCTCAGATGTTGATAATCCTTCCAACCATTTTCTTAACCCACTATATCCTCTATCTGCTTTCGTTTGCACCTTAGAGTTCCTAAGTTTGTTAATTTGAATTCCTGATTAAATCAGAGACATAAATAAAAAAATAAAACATACTCTTTCTTTTCTTTTTTTTTTCTTTTTTTTAATCAAGTGTTATTTTGTTGGCCTATATCAAATAATTCTCAAATCTTATGAGATGCATTAAACTTTATTAAAGGCTAGCGGTAACTAATACGGGACCTGTCAAGCTGTAAAACACAGCAGTACATAAAAATGAGTGTTCACAGGGATTAAGCCCTCTTCCTTCCAGAGGAAACTTCTGCTCAATAAAACCTGCCTTGTAACTCATTTTTTAATCATTCTGCAGCACATTTTGGCAGCTCAGCAGAGACGGTAGCTTTCTATTATTGATTTAACAATGTAAAAACTGTCAAAATACTAAGAAGAGCTGCACAGTTTTTCTTGTTATCTTAAATTCAATAGACCAAGCACTACTTGTAGGTGCATTGAAGCTTTTAGATTAAGTCTGATAAGAAAAGCAAATGTAGATAACCTTGAAATCAGATTGTGTTTACGTCTATAAAGCTTCCCTCTTTTAATACCGGGAGTTTTCTTTGATAACAAAAGGTTAAAGAAAAAAAGTTTTTAGAGTAAAATCAGTTGTTGTGTCTGATAAAATATACATCCCAAAGGACAAACTGTATTTATGCAGATACATTAAAGGATTTTACAACATGTTAAGAGCTGAGGTGAAATTTCAGAGCTTTGTTTGATGAGGAGAAATGTTATCCACTGCTTTGTCATGCATGTATTGATTGGTCTGTCAACCATGTGATACCTAAAACAAACTCAATGCCCACACTCTCTTTCATTTCTGCCTTTCTTTTCTGTTAATAATTCTCACAGATTTGTCCAAGAACCGTCTCACAGAGATTCCCCCGGAGCTGTGTCTGTTCGCCCCCCTCGAGTCTCTCAACCTCTACCACAACTGCATCAAATGCATCCCGGAGGCTATCATCAATCTCCAGATGCTGACCTACCTTGACATCAGGTGAGGCTTTGCAGGCAACATGCTTTCAGTTTTCTTTCAGAGCTCCCTGTTCCTGTTTTTTTTTCACTGCACTAGCTCACATGAAAGAGACGTTTCCTGTTTTCTCGCCTCTCTTTGCACTCGTAAAAGTAGGTCAGTCTTTCATCTTTCTCCACAGTCGAAATCTTCTGTCAGTGCTGCCCAAATACCTCTTCAACCTCCCGCTGAAAGTTTTGCTCGTGAGCAACAACAAGCTGGTCTCCGTCCCTGAGGAGATCGGCAAGGCGAAAGAGCTGATGGAGCTGGTGAGGATGGGGGTTGCATCCCCGTGCACCCACCTTTTGTGGCATATTTACCCATTTCATACATGATGTCTCCCCTCGTAGGATGTGAGCTGCAATGAGATCCAGGTCCTGCCCGCTCAGGTGGGGAGGCTGCAAGCCTTACGAGAGCTGAACATCAGGAAGAATTGTCTTCACATGCTGCCTGAGGGTCAGTCCATCAATCACTTTTCACTAAAGCATAATCATACACTAGAGGTGACACTTTTGGCAGGCACGCCGATCCTAACACTGCCAAAACCGCCAAAGTAGAGCAATTAGGTCGTGTTGACTTTACTTCCTGTCTGTAAAAATAAAACATTACATGAGTTGTGATTTAACAAGACAATTTGATTGTCAGCTATAAAATACAATAAAAAATTAATAGTGCATCGCACAAAAAAACGGAAATGCAGGTGAAAATTGTACTCAGTACTTAAATGGATTAAATAGAATTTTGAACTCAAGAATATAATTTAAAAATGCGCATTTAAAATTAGAAGTCACTAGTCTACTAGTATGTTTAAAAAACAATCCTATTTAATTTCCTTTTAAATAACAAAAGACATTGGCTCAACTCAATAGAATATAAGACTTCCTATTTGAGGAACGCTGTGACGCTTGAATGGTCAAACACAATGAAGTGTTTGGTGGATTATTATTCTGTAGTAACAACTTTTGTTGGCAGTAAATTTGATATCATGGGAAAGCCTGTCTGTTGACCTTTTGCAGGATGGAACGTCTATCAGGAACAGATATTTGTGGAATGAGCAGCAGAGAGGTGAAGGAGGGTTCTCTCATGAAGAATTTGACAAATTGTCTTTGCCAAAGAGCTTATTTGATCATAGTGGGCTGTGTGAGGAAGGAACAGGATCTTATAATGTTAATCTTTGACATAACTCCTTTTTTATCTTTAGGTTGCTCCGCAATAATAAAATATAAAACGACGTTCTAAAAGCACTTTCAGGCTATTTCACAATTCAATGAGAGGATATGGTGAAAAAATGATTCAGGGTTCCCGCGTGGTCTTAAAGAGTCATAAAAGTCTTGAATTTATGTTTGTAAAAAATATCTTAAAAAGCCCTAAAAAAATTCTTGAATTTTTATATCTGAGCCTTAATTTTTGTGCTGATTGAAACTTCTTTGTTTCACATTTCTTGTCGAAAATTACATTTTCAAACATGATTATTTTAATTAAATAATGGAAACAAAATGCAGCAGAACAAATCATTATACACCAATGCGCTGAATGCTGACCACCGGTTTAAAGAAAAAAAAAAAGAAGTGCGCTAAAGCATCACAACATAAGCTACAAGCAACAATTACAGTTTTGATCACAAAATGGAAATGAATAAAATGGAAAATAAGTTGAAAAATCTGTCTTCACTTTTGACATGCATGTCCATTAAAATGCCCTAAAAAGTCTCAAATGTATCTTGAAGAAACTTTCAGGAACTCTGTGATTACTACCAATAATATTGTTGAGTTTTGGTAAAGTGATTAAAGCACTGTTGGAGATGCAACCCACAGTTTTATTCACTTTAGTTTAGTCTAAATGAATTAAAAATAGGCCATCTACTTAAAAATAAAGCCTGTGTGGCACAGAAAGAGGACAATAAATATTGCTTCTTTATCAAAACAGGTTAAAATAAACACATTTTAGTCTACATCAACAGAACAGACAGTAGTTGGCTTTGTGAGAAACAGGACTGGACCATTGAATAAAGCATTACAAAACATTTGGTTCAGTAATTTAAGTAATTAAAGGTTGAAATACGATTGAAATATGAAGTTTTAGGAGTGAGATTATGTTGGAAAAAGAGTCCTGAGTGACACGTCTTGTGCAAAATAATACCAAAAAAAACTCTGCTTTGTTACAATGAATAGTAGATTTTGAAATACAGTACTAAGAATACAAATTCATAAAATTAGTTCACTTGTAAAACGTAAATAAAAACTAAACTTATGAACTCAAATTTAACAACAAATTACATTAAAAAACTGAGATATTTTAAACTTTTATAATGTGCTTTGCTCAGAGGACTTAACGTCTAGTAATTTACAACTCTCCATCTAATGCTTGATGTTGAGTGCTGACTGTTTGGTATTTTCCTGCCATGGAAGGGATCCAGCAGTCTGCCAGTCTCCAGGCAGATTTTTACTGTTAAACTATTGAACAAGTCGATGAAGCTTAATGTGATGGATATGGCAGAAGATGAGGGATAATGTGGTATGATGTGAATGGAAAGCAGCAGGTTTAGTCTGACAGAGAGGAACTCAGAGGTATTACATGGACTAACCCCTCATCACATCTGTGACTTCTCTGAACCTGAAAGACTGAGAACTTATCCGATTCAAAAGCACAACTTTAGTAGGTTTTTAGCTCATCCATTTTTTTTTCTAACCAAAGTTGGTCAATTTTATCTAAAATATTCCAGTCTTCTAATACTTAAAATAGATTTCTGATAAATATCAATACAAGAAGGGGGGAGATACCATTTTTTCTGCTCAATAGCACTTGAACAAATGACTTTAACAAACCGATAATGAAGCTTCTCTATTCTGCTCCGGAGCCTCTAGAGGTGATTTCTCAAAGAGCGATGCTTAGAAAGAGGAAACCATTATGGAAAGCATTCATCATTCTCTTCACAGCAACTCAACAACAGTGTCTTCAGTCAGAGGACTCTTCAGCAGTGCTGTAACTCTGATCTCGATGGGAGATCCTTCCTGCTCACAGCTATCCTTTACAATCATCCTCTGAAGAATGCCAGAAAATGAGTCACTGCGGTTTCTAATTTTTCCTTCCAGGATGAGCATATTTGAAGTGAATTGCTGTGACTGTTGCTCAGTAGGAGGACCATACTTGAAATTTAAAGTGGTATAATTTTGTCAAAATATGAGAATGTTTTTAAAAGAGAACATCTGCTAAATCTCTTTAAGTTAGTTTGTTTTGTGGGTTCTTACCTATAAAATTTCAGGAAAGGAATTTGATCTCATTCTTTTCTGATACAAGTCATTGGTCTTTGACACCTGTTTAGTTTGATGTTGAAGGTGATGCAGATGTTGCTGAGGTTAGATCTGGAGCCTCCTAGTGGTGAAGTTTGGTTTGACACCCAGCTGGTGTATCCACGTGCCTCCACATTCTTCCACAGAAATACCCAAATATTCTTGTTGTAGGTTGATTGGGCGGAGATGCGTTACTGCGTGTGTGCACGCGGTTATTTTGTCATTTTAAGGTGACTAATAATCAGCTTCTCTGTGTCACGCCTCTGGTCCTGGATTTGACTGAAGTGGTTATAAATTATATTCACACACTGGAATGTTTTTCTCTTGGTAAAAGTGAAAAAAATCTCTCAATTTAATTACCAAAATTTCTCACTGAGATGTTTTCAAATAAATTTCCATTTTAGACTAATTTAAGGTCTGAAAACACTTGGATTTAGGTATTTTGTTCTGGTAATTGAAAATATGTCTTAAAATAAACATGTATTTCTTTTTTAGTATACACTTCCCTCCAAAATATATCCTGTTTTAGGTATTACAACAGTCCAACTATCTTTAAGTTCTAGAGAATATTTTTTCCTAAAAATACAAGTAAATTATGAGACAAAAAAAACTTTTTAGCTTAAGAAAGTCTGTTTCTTGAAAGAAAACCACTTATTATTCACAAATGAAAATTAAAAAAACTTGTTTTACTATAGAAATTGCTTGAAATTAACAATTTTAAACAGTTTAGATGTTTTCAAGATCATATGACTCAACAGGATATTTAAGATTTAGTTTAGATAAGTCTCACTGAAAGTAGTTTAAGTCAAGTGTAATCAGATATTCAAACTACACCAAAATACTTGGTGATATTGTGTGTTTTTCTAGTGCAGGGGCGGGCAAAGCTTTTGATTTGTGGGCCACAAAGAGTTCTGAAATTTACAGAAGGGCCTCATGAGGAGCAGATGCATCTCGAATTTGGACGAAGATGTGCTAATTTTAATTAAAAATTAATACACTTTAAAAATGAATATTTTGGAGTTTTGATTTCAAAGTTGTGATTTTTTTTCATTGTATTACCACCTGCTCCAATGTGATGATGTTCCTCAGAGAAAACACACTTCCAGAAATGGTGCATTCATGTACAGTGTGAATAATCGGAAAAATTCATGTCCATCTCAGAAATTACAAACAGAAAAACAACAAATCTTTAGAAAAAAAAAATGCAGAATAACTCTCTAGACAGAGGTCAATGTTACTATATTATACCCTCTATGGGAGGACACCTGAAATACAGGGAAAGTAAAACAATAATTAAGATTAATGTTTAGAAATTTTGCTTTTAAGTGCGAGATTTTATTTTCTGTTTAAATATAATTTATTTCAGTTTGGCAGGCCAAATTGAAAAGTTTAACAGGCCGCAGCTCACCCATCCCAATTCTAGCGGGATACTTTGATCCAATCATGCAGATTTCATTACTACTGGTGCACTTTACAGATTGCAAGCTCTCAAAGAATCTATCTTTATCTTCCTCAGAGTTGGCCGACCTGCCCCTCATCAGACTGGACTTCTCCTGCAATAAGATCACAGAGATTCCTCCAGCTTACAGGAAGCTCAGTCAGCTCCAGACCATCGTTCTAGACAACAACCCTATGCAGTCTCCACCAGCACAGGTATGTGGATTCACTATATGATTGTGTTTATGCTTCAAAAACATCTTTTTCATGGCTTCTGTAAGGAACACAGAAACAACTCTGGTGCCATCTAGTGGACGTTAAGGTGAACTTTGTTCTATGGCGGTTGCAAGAGCTCAGCCTGTGTCTGTGTTTCTATGCTTCAGATTTGCCTAAAGGGAAAAGTTCACATATTCAAGTATCTAAACATCCAAGCCTGCAGGATGGAAAAGAAGCCAGACACTCTGGACCTCCCAAGTCTTGGAAAGCGTTGTCTCCCACAGCCCTCTCTGACAGACAGGTGAGGACAGTTTGAGTCATGGCTGCTGAACAGTATTTATTCAAACACTTCTGCTCTATCAAAAAAACAAATTCATGTTTTTATTCCTCTGAAGTTGAAACTGTAATTCAATACATCCAGTGTCTGCATGACGCCTTTTCATAATGTCATTCAGAACTTCTCTTGCGTGATTCCAGCATGGAAGATTTTTATCCCAATAAAAATCCCGGCCCGGACTCTGGAATCGGCAGTGACAATGGCGACAAGAGGCTCTCTACCACAGAGGTCAGAGTTCAGACACACAACTCTAAAGATACAGACACGGTTTGTTAATATAGTCACACCAGATTGATGTGTTAGATCAGATGAGCAGCTGGATTTAGCAGACTGGACGTTCTTTACAAAAGTTTGCAGACGTTGCACTCACCATAAAAGATTATGTGCAGATTATGTTTCCTTTAAAGAAACTTGTGATCTGATAGGTCCTGCTGAGACAACAGCATTTGGTCACACTAACCTTCTTAGACACACTCAGGTTCACTTCAACCTCAGCGTATCCAGTTTACTCCAGATTCAAAATGTTGTTTTTTTTGGATGAACGAGACAGTATTAGAAATGCTTAAAGCAGAAATATAATTCATTCACCATCAGATTAGAAGGCCATCACGACTGATAGAAACCAAAATGTGTATTTTAAAGCAGCAGTTCTTTACGCTGAGTTTCTATTTCTAATGCTTGAAGAAGCTGGTAAAAATGATTTCTTAATCGTCTAAACAAGGGAGGCGAAGCATTTTGCTGGGGGCAGTGCCCCCCCTCATTCCCCTGTAGCTCCGCCCCTGCTTTTTGTGGTTTACACAAACAAACACAAAAACATAAAAAAAACTGATCAAGTTAATTAAAAGCGGAAATTGATAAGGTAACCTGGAAATTAGCTATAAAGAGACGGTTAAATTCTGACTAACATAATTCCGGAAAAAGCTGGCGCCCGCAGCAGCTGTCTGTGCCAAACGATAGAGAAACTGATAGATTAACACAAAAAAAGAAACCTTCATAAAGATATAATGAAAATAAAATAAAAGTGATTGAATCATGTTATTGTTTTTTTTTTTCAGTTGAAAATGACATCTGACAAACAGATGAATAGTGGGCATGGAATCAAAGCAGAGGGGTGTGGTTAAAAAAACACAGGGGTGCTTGTTTTTCCGATAAAGTTGCCAAAAATCCGAACAGATCTCAGAGTTGAGGTGTCTGCAAACTAGCCATGCAAGAATACATGTCGCCTTAAGCTGTAACTATGAAACATAAAATTACTACCAAGAAAAACAAAAGCAAAGATGAGTGAGTGTCACATTGACTTTTAAAATGACAGTCTGCACAGTTTGAGGCCCGTCTGCTTTAATAGTCCTCAAGTGGAGCACAGAGTTTTTTTTTTAGAAAAACTTTACATTTTTTGCTATTGTTTCACTCATATTTACACCACAGATGCAAAAACCCACTGAGCTTGTAAAATTGATGCATTTATGAGCAGAGGAGCGTGCTGTGGTCTGAGTTTCAAATACCAATATTACAACTGCACCTGACTGCAGCTTTAAAGAGTTGTGGCATCACGGTAAAGTCTTTTTCATTCTTTGTTTCCCCTGCAGCCTTCAGACGATGACACTGTCAGCCTCCACTCACAGGTTTCAGAGACAGCTCGCGCTGATGCCTTATCCCTTCTCTCCAAAATGGACTCTTGCAAAGGTTACAGACAATAAGTTTCACTCATTCCCTTTGAAAAGCAATAAACAGAGCCACGGGCACCTTGACAGAAGTGCCTAAAATGTGACAGCTATGTGATGAACGCGGGTGCTTCCTCCCTCTATCAGATCAGGATCTCTATGACTTTATAGAGCCCAACCCCGATGAGGATCCTGCTCTGTCAGAGTGCGACGGGCAGCAGAGCAGCCATGTGGCTTGTATAAAGGTATTATCATTCTATTTGTGTGTCTGTGCCGGACCGTCTCATTTAGGAAAGTATGAAGATGATCTGTGCTGAAATGGTCAAAAACACGACTGATTACTTCTTTATGTGCGGTTGTGTTCTAGGAGCTGGAAAAAGTTCTTAACATGTCTCAGCATTATAAAGATAAAGACAACTGGAAGGAAGAGTCAGGGTGAGTCCTCAGAAAAAGGCCCATCTGAAGCTTGATGGTCTCACATTTCGGATCATTCCGTTGTTTTTCTGGGCGGGGGAAACTATGTGGGAAAATTGTCCGTTTCAGGAAGCGGTGTGGAGTAAACGTAAGAGGAATGCAGTGCAGCTGCTGTTCTGTTTTGTTTAAAGTAACAATTAATGATTATCTTCCTTTATTTAGATTCAGGCTTATGTATGTCCTCCTCTTGAGGGATGCTTGTTTCTAAAACACTCTTGACATTTTTGGTAAATAGAATGACATCCCTTCCAAAATTAAAACTTCCTTTACTCATTTTTTAGGATGAAATACTTGCAAAATATTTACAAAAACTTTTCACAGTTAAAAAAACGCAAGAACGTGACATAATATAAAAGTTTGTTGTATTTCATGAAGAAAGACATTATGCTTGAGTTTAGTTTTTTTGTGTGACTAAACTAACAATTCATAGACTTAATTTAAATTCCTATGAATCAAACAGTTCGATCTGTCTATATACCATTATAAAATCATTTTCAATTAAAATCTACTGATCACACCAATATTGGAAAATACCATTTGGATTGAGACACAGTTGTTTTACTGTAACAAAAAACAACCATCAACTATCACAGCAGATAATGCACAGGATGGCAAAAAAAAGAAAAAAAAAAACCATAAATTTATTTGTCGCAAATGAGCAGATGACTGCAGGTTTTATTGGCACAGACAGGTGAACAGGAGACCTAACAATTTAGCGGGAGAACTGTGCCTTAAACTAGCTTAAAAAAAACTGTTGTTATTGATTTATAAAGACTACTAATATTTACTGCAAGTTCAAGAAAAAAATCAGTGTTAAGAGAAAATCCTCAAATCCAACCAAGTCAGGATGTGTTGGGTGTAATTCATTAAATTATGGGATACATTTATTTGATGCATTGCCATAATTATGTAAAATAGTGTTTACTTTTTTGCATATTTGAACTTGTGGTCAAAATTGCTTCACATTAAATCCTCATAAAACCATGCAAAGACACTTAGTGGATTTTTTTTCATCACGGCGTTACTGGGAAATGTGAAGAATTCTTTGAACTTTTTTTTATTGTTTTTGCAGCTGGAAATAAAAATGCCTTTGAGATGAAAAGAAAATATTGTCTTCATAATATAACGTCTATCATGCATGTAATTCTTGTTTCCAGGGCTTAGGAGTGCGTGCCTCATCGTCCTCGGTTTGGTGTTATGTATGTCTAATCTTTGCACTCCTCCTTGATTGATGGAGAAGTTTGCGTAAAAACAAGAGTGTCTTGGCAACCTCTACACTCGTTC
>NC_050525.1:13229070-13253182 GCF_002922805.2 Oryzias melastigma
GAATCCAAACCGCCTGTTCATCCTGGATTTCCCAAACATTGCAAAATGCTTTTGTGATGCAGGTGTGAAGGATTTCATCGATTTGTCTGTTTTCAATTTGCCGACATGTTATTTTATGTAATGCGCGTTTTCCAAGTGTCTGTTTTGACTTTTATCTCTTCTCTAGATCTGATAAGGAGCATTTAGCTGACGAAGATGATGATGAGCTGAAAGAAGTGGTCGATCTGAGGAAGATTGCGGTGCAGCTTTTGCAGCAGGAGCAGCAGAACAGGTGGCTAGGCCTCATCTTGTGCTCTGCTTTCAATCCCTTATGGGTTTGATTATAAGTGCTACTTCCCCTCTCAATCTCAATGTGCTCCCCCCTTCCTTCCTCTCCTTTGGTTGTGACCTTCCTCTGGACCTGTGGCAGACGGCGCTCCTTGATTTGCAGAGCAGAGAGTCTTATTCATAGGCGGAGGGTGACGGGCCGTGCACACAGGTTTGGACTTTTTTACTTTTTCAGTGCTCTGCAGCAATGCAATGCAATAATAAATTTAGATACTCACGATGTGAGATTTCATTTTTAATGATTGTTTTAGCAAAAACAAATGAGTCAGTATGTCGGTGGAGATTCTCAGTTATCAAGGTCCAAGAAAAAGTTGTAATTAAGATACATAGCCTCCCCACTCGAGTTTCAAGTCTTTTGTGGCCAACAATATATCCTAACAACTCAAGGTGTTCACTGGTTTGAAGTTGACCAGGATGTTGTGATTGTGGAAGATCCGTTTAAGTTTCTTAGATAACCGAATAAATTAGAAGTTTTTTAGCTTTCTGACACTTTTTTGTCATCTGAAATTAGCTGGAACAAAGTATTTTTAGGTCAAAGTTGACAATTAAGAATTCATCACTGATCATACATTAATTTTACCTTTTTTTTTATTGAAATGAAAGTAAACCTGCACTTTCCTCTGTCTGCAGATTCTTGAGTCACTCTGGAAGCTCCAGCAGCAAACCCAAACTCCCACCCCAGACAGCTCGCAGGTAAACGTTCACCTTTGGACACCCTCTGCACTTTTATTTATTTTTCAATCTTTCACGCTTTTCTGCATTACACACAAAAAAGTAAAAAATAAAATAAAAAGTTATTTTTGACATAATTTAGTCAAAAGCAGAAAAAAAATATATTGTTTGTTTTTTTTTGGCTGCAAATGAAAACAAGTTAAAAAACAGACTTGAAGCAGAATAACTGGAGCCCATTTAGGCTCCATTTAGTTTTAATGATAGACTGGAAGCGTTGCAGTTCTGTTTTCTTAGAAAGCAAATTAGATTTTTATCTGCAAAGAAATATTTCTTCTTTGAGACAACCTTTTTTTGACTCCTAAAGCTGCCACTTGATCCATCTGCACAGCAACAAACACCGTCTTAATGATTGCAATGCAACTTTAAAGGAAAAAAACAATATTTTTTTTAACATTGAAATTAGAGATCACCACACAACAACTGCTTATTCACTTCAATTAATAAAATGCTATTACTCCAACAAATGCAGTTTTACAGCGTAACCGTAAACTAAAACCCACACAATAAACTGCCTGTGGTGTTTGATTCAAAATTACAAAGCATGTTTTATCTGTGTTATTCCACAAAATGAGACCACCGGGAATGAACGGTAAACACATCTATCTGATATTGCTCACGTTTTTGTTTCAGTGCCTCTCTGGATGAAGGAAGTAGTGGAGCATCTGTGCTGGGTGGGCAGGTACAAAAGCTTTGATACCTAAAAACACAATGATGCTTTACTGACTGGACTGGATTTACATGTGCCTGTGTTTCATTAATCCCATTGTTTTGTTCACACAGCCATCCACATCCTCCTCCTTCGATGGCAGCTTGAAGACAAGTCAGTCGGATTCAGAGCCGAGGTGGCCTGAAGTTCCACCTGTCTTCAATCAGAATGAAGAACGAAGGCGGAACAAGTATCTGAGAAAAGATTATCTGAAGGTACGAGAGTTCCTTTTGCTCTATGAAAACCAATTGCATGCAGGCTAAAAAAAAATCACAAAGACTTGTTGTCTGGTTTGGAAAATGCACTCACTGGATACTTTATTAGCTGCGCCTTACGAGTATCAGGTTGGACCACATTTTCTCTTCAGCACTGCCTAAATCCTTGGTGCAATCACTGACATGATAGCCTCACACAGTTGTTGAACTGAAGCCCAGCAGGTCGATTTGAGCGACGAGGCGCGAACACGGCCAAAATGTAAATGCCAATCAGGAACTCAGCTTTGGGCATGTGACATTTTCAGTGACTATCGCTCCCGGGGTGCAGAGGCTGCCGGCTCTGGCCTCATCCAGACATTGAAAAAAAGAAAGGAAAAGAGTCACTGTTGTCTTTCAATCAACTGGATCCAGAATGGCCATTCATTCTCCTCTGACTTCTGGCATCAACAAGACATTTCTGCCCACATAACTGCTGCTTACTGGATATTTTCTCTTTTTCTGACCATTCTCTATAAACCCTAGAGATGGTTGGATGCTCGTTTTGAACTGCAGCAGATCGTCTTGACCATGTCCACACGCTTCAATGCATTGAGCTGCTGCCCTGTGATTGGCTGATTAGAAATTTGTATTTTTGAGCAGTTGAATGGGTGTGCCTAATACAGTGGCCGGTGAGTGTATAGTAAAAAAAATGTTCTGTTGTTTTTGTATCCAAAAGCAACTGTTGAGATCATTTGGAAAACTAAATCCATGAATTCTTGGAAAACCTCTTCACTGGGTGGTCTGCAGATGTCTTGGAGTTACCAGGAAAATGTTTCCTTCTAGAAAGTCAACTGTTTGGCTTTTTACCAGTACATTCTTTATACTACTCATTTGTGATGGATTAACAGCTCACATCTTAATGAAAACAAATCCTTTGGTGTTACCAATTGCTGCTCTTTATTAAATGTGTGTTGGGTAACTGCTGGACTCAAAAAAAAAAAAAAAAAAAAATCAAAATACAAAGGACTTCTCACAATATAGCCTGACGTTAGGGAACTAGTTTTCATCAGAAAAAGCTACATGTCTCCTCAGGTTTCCACTCCCTGTCAAGCAACAACCCAATTTGAGAAAACAAAACAACAACTGAAATTGACTCGAAAGAGACATCCTCATAAAAGATTTGTCTTTCCTCTCCTGACAGTACAAGTGTCAAAGTTCTCGTAAAAACTCTGACGGGAATGATGAAAGCGAGGTAGGTGTGACTATCATCATCATGGAATAAGAATGCAAACAAATTACTCTCATATCTTCTAAGATTGATGTGTTAGTATCCTTTGTCTGAAGGTAATGGATCCTTTGTTTCCAGGACGGTTTGCGCAATTCTGATTTCAGCGCCACGCTGTCAGTGTTTGGGCTGAAGCCAAGGTCAGGTAAGAGACAAGTGTAGACTGTGACAGATGTTTTCACCTTGGTTGTTATTGTCAATGATTGATTTCTAAAAGATTAACATATTTCATCCTCACGTATTTAAATAAAAAATCTCCATAATTTCTTCTGGCTTTTTATGAACTGATTTTAAATGCTTCAGTTTCTTAATATATTTTTTTAATTTTGTCTTTGCACTTCTTTTCCTCTCAGTCAACACATTCTTTTAGACACAACATAGGTTTATGAATTGAATTTGTTAACATTTATGTTACAGATCAAACAAAACAAATAAAAAAACATGAAATCCCTCATAGAACATGCAAATGAAAAGGAATCAACTACTTTTATTTTCTGTTTGACAAAAAAAAAAAAGAAGTGTTGGCATGCATTGGCGTGCCAGTGAATCCAAAAAAAGTGAATTCGTGTGGGAAGTGCAGACGTAATCCGGTAATATTCATGTTCAGCCTCATGTCTGCAGAACTGGCGTGCTTTCCCTGGAAATGGGGAGGGATTTCTTTGGAAGGAGCTCCTTTGAACCTATTTGTAAAGTTTAATGTTGCTTAGTAAATAGCTTCATATAACCTTGAAGCAAAATAAGAAGTCTTAGAGCGTGACTTAGACACGTCATTTCTTCTGTAAAAATGACAGAAGGAGACATTTAAAGCAGCAAATGAAAAGGTTGAAGTGTTCAAATACCCAAGACACTAAGTTGTTGTTTGACGTGTGGCTAAACCTGCAGTGATGGATGTTTTCACTGTGACGGCAGTGTGATCCTTTTATCATGTGCCTCCATGAAAATGTGTTTAGAAACTGCATCAGGCCATAATATTTATTGCACAAGATACGGCAGTCTGTTTTGAATCTGTGATGTAATTTGTCTCTTGAGAAGTTTGAGAAAGAGATGAGTGGTCAACAATTAGGGGATAAAATAATACTAAAGCTAATAATAAAATCCTGACCTCCTCTTATTTGTCCAACAAAAATTGTATTTTGATGGATGTAGATGATATTTTCTCACCTGAGCTGGTATCTGACTCAAAACGGTATGGATAGATACCTCTGATATTGCTCGCCATTTTTGTTGCACGGCTAATGTTAGGGTGAGGTAGCGAGGGGCTGTAAGCTAGCTGGAGAGCGTGTCAACAGAAGGATGTCGGGAAGGGAGGTGGGCTTGCTTCACATCAACAGTCCTGCCCACAGCTAAGGGGTGAATTTCTAACAAACTTCTGCCACTCTGCAGAAACTATGTCTTTGAAAATTACAGTTTTTTTTTTTTTTTAATCTTAAATAAATACCACTGGAAACGCTTTTATAATAGATCAAAAGATGGTCGGAGTGAGACTTTAAACAAAAACGGTTTGCATAACTATTGCAGAATTTGAAGCCAAAAGAAAAAGAAATGTAGATTATTATTATTTTAGCATGAAAATATGGTTCTATTATTTACGCTTTGCACACTTTGATCAAGTTTGTGATAAAGGTTTGGTTTATTACATCCATTACCTCCCATTAGGTCTGTGCCCTACATAGACCTTCCCGATAAACAGTTTCTGAACACGCCACTGCTTAAAAAAATGCAATCACTTATAACAAGAAAGTATTACTGAATCGTATTTGTAGATACAAAAATCAGCCTGAAATGTTAATTTAATAAATTTAAAGCATGACAAATCATGTGGAATTTCTAAAACTGTCAGATAGATAGTAGTGATATCTGTTTGTAAATATATATATATATAAAATAGTTTCAAATGCTGAATTTGATTTCATTACTTATAGAAATTATTTTTGCTGTCCTCCACGTGCACATAGAGGAGGTTTTTTTTGTCAGACAAAAGAGAGCATATACAATTTTCCTCTGAAGAATTTAAGTTATTAATCATGATAAAAAGCTGACAGTGACAGGTCTTCTGAAGAAGAACACAAGCCAAAGTTGAATAATTTCAGGGTTAGCAACACCTTTATCCTTTCATCTGTCTGAATAAGAAGAAAAAGCACTCTGTTATTTCATCAGGACCTCTAATTTTGCAGTCAGGGAATAACACATCTAGTCTTGAAGCACTAAAAATAGAAAACACGAGTGGCGTTTGTCTAAAATGTCATCAAAATTCTTCATAATAAAAAGTGTTTCTTAGTACAAAACTTTATAAACAGTTAATCAATTTTAGAAAGTAATAGTTCTCCTATTTACCAGAATGATTAAATAGGCTGATTTTACTGGTGAATTCTTTTGTTACTGTTGCACTTATTTAGTTTAAATTTAGTTTTTTTATTTGGTTGATAATAAATATCGTACTTTCTCAAAAGTATAATTTATCTGACGTCACAACTAAGTACATGAACAGTTGGACTATTCCCCAACACTAGACATACTCATCAGATTGAAAAACAAAGTCTGCACAGTATGTAAAGAGGCTTTGTGTGCCGTATAAAGTTAGACTTGATAATTTACCACGCACCCATCTGTAAGAACTTAAAGCTCTCACAGCAGCACTGTGTTTACTCCCTTGTATGACAGACCGGCAATCACTGTAACATTCTGATGAAGGCTTTCAAACCAAAATTTTTTTAAGGTTTAATTAGGTCGTAACTAGTTCATGTTGAAACCTATGCTGCCAAATTGCAGGTGTAAATCAATATAAACCACAAATTAAGCTTTGACAGGTCAATTGAGACACCCACAGCATTCATTAGGTATCAAATTACAATAAATCCGGTTTGACTTTGTTCTGCAGACAGTTCAAGAACAGTTCTTGCTTGCGTCCGTCATTGGTATGGCTGTGGCTTTGTATATATATATATATATATATATATATATATAAATTATTTTTACTCTGAGTTTTGTGTAACTTATTTCGATCAGAGTGAGACTTCTGTATGTTTGTGGATCTTTGTATCTGCCGATGTATTCATTTTCAGGTGTGGTGCTGGAAAAGGCATAGCTCCCATTGGTTCCAAGCTGATGGAGGTAGCCTTTAAAAGTGGGCCTCCAGCCTACAAGAAGGGAGTTTTGCTGCAACAGGTCTCCACTGCAGCTTAGGGCTCTTGTCCATCTGTTATGCAGTTTGTGTTGCACTTCGTCTCCAGATACAATCAAAACTAAACAAAACCCAAATGGACCAATACAAACAAATCTAATAGATCCTGATAGATAAACAGATCCCGGACGAGCCCCAAATTTATGTTACACCCCTTTTTTGGTCTAAAGGAGCATAATATAAAAGTATTCTGTTTTAACTTTAAATTATTAACAAAAACACCAAAATAATGTCTCCATCATAGAGACAACAACATGAAAACAATCAATAATAACTGAAATCTTAAGCAACACCAAACACTACGAAAACTACAAAGTGCCTCTCAGGTGGAGAAGAGCTCCCCAAAGTTCCCTTCTCATGGCCTGGAGGTCCATGCGGTGCTTTTGAAAAGATTCTTTCCATCAGCTTGAGTCCAATGGGAGCCACACCCTTTCCAGCACAACGCCTAATAAACAGACAGACACAAAGATCCACAAACACACAGTGGTTCCACTCAGACTGAAATAAAGTTCACAAAACACAGAACAAAAAGAAAAAAACAAAACTAAATGCAGCCACAGACGTAACAATCACCAAAAAAATGTGAATTCTTATATTACCAATATGTCTAGAACACATTTGTGCCCATTTTGGAGTTCCTGTTTGTCAGATGCACACTTTTTAATGTGAAATATGCATGTTTTTATTTCGTCTTGACTTTAACTAAAACGTATTGCTTTTGGGAATGTCTTTACCAACAGAAATGTTTTCAAATCAAACAGAAAATGTCAAAACTAGAAGCTAAGTTTTTACAACAAATTATTTGTTTGTATGATTCCAGCTTTCACCAGAGGAAACCGTCAGGAGTACAGCTCAACAGACCCCAGTTTCACCATAAGGAGGAAGATGGAGCACCTGAGGGAAGAAATTGAGCAGATAGGCCTCTTACGACAGGTCAGATGATTTCCAGCTTATTTATACACGCTTGCTGAAGCCCCAAAGAAGTCATTGAGAGGTCAAAAAGGCGGCCCAGTGTTTGCTTATTTAAGACTAATGATCAGAGCTACATGTTCAAGCAATGTGTTCTCTGAGTCACCGACTAACAGCAAAACAATGAAACAGGAGAGAAGTCTTGCTCCACTGGGAAGCTGCCCTGTTTTCAGTTATCAGTAGGTGTGGCCTTGTGTCCAAATCTCATAACTTGGAAAGTTGTCACAATGTTAGAAAAAAGCAAAATATACTGTTTGCAAACAGCATGAATTTTGTTTTTGTTACAAAATACCGTGAATCAAATGGTGAAAATTCTACAAAAAAACTAGCTTACTGGCTTTTTTGGTGTAGTGTTCACCCTGTGAGTTCAAATTCAGGCTGAGTCATACCAAATACTCTGAAAATAGGACTTTGGTGCTTGACACGGAGCTTTAAGGGGTTGGATTGTGGGGGGTTAAACCATCAAAAGGTTTCCCAGCGCAGCTGTGTCTGCAGCTCACCACTCCCCGAAGGGATGGTTCAAAACCAAGATGCATCATTTCTTCAGATTAAGACGGTATCATTCTCTAAAAAAGTAGTAGAATGTAGTCACCTTTTTTGCATTATTTTCATTTGTGGCAACATTTGACTCTCAATTAAGGTAAAAACTTTTTCTGGCTATTGAACCAATGAGATGTCATGTGCTCTTTTGTTGCTTTTCTCTTTTACAACAACACGTGCTCAAAAGCACGTGGCCCATACTGTCAAACATTGCGATCACCTTTTTTGGCATTCAATGATGAACAAATTGTTAAATCTGAAAAAAAAAAAACAATAAAGGAAGTCAGGAAAGAGAAAATAAAGGGACAACAGATCAAAATCAAACCTAACCTGGGGATACACGTCAGCAGACACTCAGTCACAAAAAATACCCATTCTTTCTTGTTTCTAAAGAAAGTGCCAGTAGGAGTGTGTCAAACTTTTGGCATTTTGAGAAAAACAAATGTTATCTAATCTTGGAAAGATGTCATAGAACTTCACGCTTTACTGCCACTTTTGAAGGTGTGACGTCTTGTAAAAACAAAACAAAAAGCAACGCTATGCATGGATTGCTGTGTTTCACCATGCTGGGAACCTGAGAAAACTGTCAATTCAAACGGTAAGCTTTAATTTATGGCCACATGTTATCATTGCGAAAATCTTTAAATACACGTTAGTTTTTTTTTGTAAGTACATTTTTTATACTTTTTACATTTGTTTGACTTATTCAAATGGAGTTTAAAGCAAATGTTTTTTTAATTGTTATTTCTAAGGGCATCTAAGCGTTTATAAAATGTTCTTAAATCGTGTGAGCTAGTCATTCTTTGTTAAAGGCACTTAAGGCTAGCAGGAGAACCCTTTGTGAGCATTGCCAGAAATATGCAAAGTCAGCCATGCTGGCAAAAGTATACATAAAAAATCAAAAGAAAAACAAGGACTGCTTTGTGTTTATTTACTATAAAAATTCAGACAGGATCTTACCCAGGGGAAGCCCATAATTTGATTTTCTTGTAGACCTGCTTTACTTCCACTGAACACACGCTTATCGAATTGTTCAGACTTACATTATTACAAACAGATTTTGACTCCATGGAAAAACAAATGTTTAAAACCATTGGACGATTGTGTTTGGAAGGAAAATCTCCCCGGATACTGCTTTTGAGAAAATATCCAAGGTCATATCTGTGATGCTGGATGTGAGAATCCTTACAGTCGGGTTTAGTTGAGCCGGTCAGCTATGTGGAGCAAGAGCCAGCTTGACATTCACTGGGATTTATGATCTTTGGAACAGAGCAGTGGTTGTCCATGACTAATTTCCATGGTTCTCATAGCTTTCAATGGAGTTACTGTCATAGTGGATGGAAGTGATCCATTGTGTCCCAACAGTACAATCTAGAAAAGCTTGTGAGAAGAAACATTCACACCAGATTTTCATGTCTAAATTTATTATAAAGTCTCACTAAACAAATCTCAGCATTATGGACCCACTTGAACTAAAAAAAATCCTAACCTTTTTATGTACACTGCTTAAAAGAATAAAGGGAACACTAATCTTCTTTTTAAATGCTTTATTTTTTTAATTGTTGCATGTGCCAATAGCACAACCACAAAAATATTAATGGAAATTAAATTTAGTAGGAGTAATATGGAGGTCTGGATGTGGAAAGACACACTATAGACTGATCAAATAAAACAAGTCAAAATGAAGCTCATCACAAGCATACTGTATATTGCATATTGACAGAAATTTCATTGTAACTGCAATGACAATAAAGGCATTCAATTCAATTCAATTCAATTCAATTCAATTCAATTCAATTCAATATGACTTACCTGCAATGCCTGGGTATGCTTCTGATGAGACGGCGGATGGTCTCCTGGGGTGTCTCTCCCCACACCTGGACTAAAGCAACTCCTGGACAATATGTGGTAGAACCTGACACTGGTGAATGGACCAAAGATAGATGGATGCGCAGGCCGGTTTATTACATCAATACCTTTGTCAGAAGAATGTCAGCGGAAACTATTGAGACACTTCAACCACATGAGGTCTAGCGTTTTCTTGCATTAGCAGAAACTCAGGGCCAATCACACTAACATACAGTCCCAAAAGCGGTCTGAGAATCTTATCTCTGTACCTACTGGTAGTCAGGCTACCTCTGGTGAGCACATGAAGAGCTCCAAAGAAATGCCTCCCCAAACCGCTACTGACCCAATCCCAAACTGGTCCCATTGGAGGACTCTGGCAGTACATTTCCTGATATACCAACCTGTCTTGTGGTAGCATCATCCTGCTCTGGACACTACCCTGACACACACAGCTTGCATTGATGTGCCGTCCTGGATGAGTTACACTACCTTGGCTACTGGTGTGAGTTGTAGACGGTGTCTCATGGTACCGCTGGAGTGACAATACTGTCAGGATGGAGAAGTTATTTGTGGTCATCAATTGAAGAGCCACTCCTTTAGTGGAGGTGTCTTGTTGATCGTCTATAATCTGTACCTGTTGTCTGTTCCACTCACACAAAAACATGTAGAGCTGATTATCAGTCAGGGTTATTTCCTCATAGAACAGCTTGATCAAACAGAAGTTTAAGTGACTTGGAGTAGCATTGGGTTGTCTACCTGCTCCCTTTATGTTTTTGAGCAGCGTACTTAAAAGCTGGACTGTAAATTATAACAATTAAGCAATATTTTATGTTGATACACAACAACGCCACGTCATTTCTAAAAAAACCTCTAGAAATAGTCCTTTTTATATTCTATTTTAGATTTTATTGCATATTTGTAAAAAATAAAGTTTGAAATGTTAAGTAGTTTTTATATTTAAAAGACTATATTTATTAAATTGACATGACAATTAAATAAAAAACAAAAGGCTTTTCACTCAATTACAATGAATTTCTTTTTTGGTTGTTACATATTCACAGTTTTGGTTTGAAGTTATTTTGCAAGGAATCCATTATGTCTGGGATATTTTTTTCTTTTTCTTTTTTTCTATGAACTTTATCTATTTAGCGTATTATTCCCGCTCAGAATTTTTCCCTCCTTATGATTATGATCTCAAAGTTCCTGAGTAAAGATTTTGGGAAACTTTTTTGTTTCATGTTTCCACTTGTGTAAATGTTGAAAATGCTCATTTGAGTAAAGTTGAGTAGAACTAAAAGATAAAAATAAAAAGTGCAGTGTAAATGTTGATGTTCAAGAAAGAAATTTAATTTAATTTAATTTTTTGTTATTGAAAAAAGTCAAGTGTTTTAGTCTTGACTGAATGCACAGACAGCAAACCACACCCAGTTGGATGTTTTTGTTCCTGCTGAAATGACAGTAATCTGATTGTGAAACAGTGTAAGGAAGTCCTTATCTTCAGAATGTATCTTTCTCACGTGCCTTATCTTCTCACGTAGCTCCCTTTTGGAGAGCAAATCTAATCTTATCTCAATCTAATCCTGTTCGGTAAATCCTCCTTGCTCCCACCAACCATCTTCATGATCTGGACTACATCCATGAACTTCCTCTTTAGTCTTTTTTTGGTCTCTTTCCTGGTTGCTCCAACCTCAGCATCATTTTCGTTCCAACATGTCAAAACCATCTCAGTCTTCTTTCCTGCATCTATATCTAAAACATCTACCATGAGATATTCTTCGAATGTTTTCATTCCTGATCCCACCCTCGTAACTCCCAAGGAAACCTTCAACAAAACACCTCCACATCCAGTGTTTTAACCAGAACCAACTGTGACGTGCTGGACTGTTTACCTTAAGTGCCTGATCTTAAGAACATCTAAATTCGACACAAAAACAACCCAATTTGCATTTGAACCAGGGCCCTTTTTCCTTCATCTCATTTCCAGAGCAAACCTAAATTTCTCTTGATGTTCCTCCACCTGCTCCCTGCTCTCACTACAGACTACAATGTCATCTGCAAGCATCATAGTCCACAAAGATTCCTGTCTAACCTTATCTGTTCAGTCTGTCCATCACCATAGCAAACAAGAAAAGTCACAAAGCTGATCCTTGGTGTAGTTCCACCTCCACCATCAACTCTTCTGTCACATCTACACCTCACCACTGTATGACAGCTCTACTAGAACAATGTCATTGAGATTATATAATCCCACGGGGTTTAGATTATATACATTTGCTTCCTCTCACTACCTTTCTAGGAATAGTTAAACTCTATTTGACAGACTTAATATTTTGTGTTTTTTTTTAATTGATTGAAATAAACCAATTTGAATCCAATGCATCTCTGCAAAACCACACCTCCGCTTTCTGTATCCTGTCAAAGACTTTCTTTAGATCTAAAAAGTCACTCCGCACCTCCTTCTGACCATCTCTGCTCTTCTCCAGAAGGATTCTAAAAGCAAACATTGCATCTGTGGTTCTGATTCTTGGCATCAAACCCTGCTGTTGCTCATAAATGCTAATTCTGGCATCTGCTTAGCTTTTACTACTCTTTTCCATAACTTTATTGTGTAAATCATCAGCTTTATTCATCTGTAGTTGCCACAATTCTTCTTCTTAAAAATGGGCACCCTAAGGCATCCTCTCAGTCTCCAAGATCTTGTTAAATAGTCCACTCAGAAACTCTACAGCCAGCCCTCCTAAACATTTGTATATCTCCACAGGTATGTGGTCAGGACCAACTACCTTTACACTCTTCCCTCTTCTTTTCTTTTGGCAAAATTCACCACCATCTGTTCTTCAGCATTCTTCTTCTGAAAATCAAACTTACCCATCATTTCGTCAGCGATGTTTCCTTCACATGTCCGATAAGGTTCGCCCAATCAACACCCTCCACTCTAAAGGGACATCCTGTCAGTCATCTACCTTCAGAAAATCTTCTGAGGGGAGATGGATGAGGTGTTGACATCCTACCTGTGGGGCATAATCGCTGACAGTATTCAACAAGACATCTTCAGCTTTAAGCTTCTTTGTCATCACTCCCTCTGAAACTCTTCACCTACTGAAAATTCTAAGAAAACTCCTCCTTCTGAATCATTTTTTCCATCCCCAACATGATACATTCTCTCACTCTACGCTCCCTGGCAACCTTATTATGTACACCTGTCCAACTGTTCGTTACTGCAAATTTATTTTCACATGGCAGCAATTCAATGCATTTAGGCATGTAGACATGATCAAGGCGATCTGGTGCCGTTTAAACTGAGCATCAGAATGGGGAAGAACTGTGCTTTGAGTGACTTTGAACAAGGCATGATTGTTGGTGCCAGACGGGCTGGTCTGAGTATTTCAGAAACGGCTGATTTACTAGGATTTTCACCAACAACCATCTCTAGGGTTCACAGAGAATGGCCAGAAAAAGAGAGAATATCCAGAGTGTGACAGTTGTTTGGGCAGAAATGTCTTGTTGATGTCAGAAGAGACTTACAGACTGGTTCCAGCTAATGAAAAGGCAACAGTAACTCAAAATAAACACTGGGTATAACGGAAGTCTGGCGTCAATAGCATGAAAGCACGGATCCATCTTGCCTTGTGTCTACGTTTCAGGCTGCTGCTGGTGGTGGTGGTGTAATGGTGTGGGGGTATTTTCTTGGCACTGGGCCCCTTAGTATCGATTGAGTATCATTACAGCACCACAGTCTACCTGAGTATTGTTGGTGACCATGTTTATCCCTTTATGAGCACAGTGAACCATCTTCTGATGGCTACTTCCAGCAGGATAAGGCTCCATGTCACTAAGCTGGAAGCATCACAGACTGGTTTCCTGAACATGACAATGAGTTCACTGGACTCTAATGACCTTCACAGTCACCAGATCTAAACCCAATAGAACACTGCTAGGATGTGGTGGAACAGGAGATTGGCATTATGGATGTTTAGCTAATATCCATGCTATCATGTCAATTTGGACCAAACTATCGGATGAATATTTCCAGTACCTTGTTGAATCTATACCACCAAAAATGAAGGCAGTTCTGAAGGCAAAAGGGGGTCCAACTTAGTACTGGCAAGATGTAGCTAATACAGTGTCAACTGAGTGTAGACGCCTTGTTCTCTTTCCATTTGGTCTCTTTAATCCACAAGATATCCACTCATCTTCTTTTCATCATGGCATCTTACTCTAGCTTTCAAAGTTTTCATTTGAAGTCCTACACTTCTGAATTTCTTTTTCTGTCTCTGCCTACAAACACATCTTCCTTGTCTTCGGCAATCCATAGTTGTTCAATCGCCACCAAAACCCTGCAGGTCAGCAGTATCAGAAATGCTTGATGTTGACACTAGTATATTCAAAAGATCTATTCGTGATTTGCACATCTGGTTTAGATTTGGTTTCACATCAGATGTCCCTCCTGACAAAACCCTTTACTATTACCTGGACATGGCACCGGCACATGAATGTACTGTATCGTGCCGCCTTTTGGTTGCATTTATCCTCAGATACACATATCTGCTGTTTTATATTTGCTTCAACAGTAGTAAGATCTTTAATCACATATTTGGCAGGGTTCATGGCAAGTCTTTCCTAATAGAACAGCCAGCAGATGCTCACTTTATTCTAGCCGACAACTCCCTCAAGCAAGTTTTACCCAACACGCCCAAGAACATTTATTCCTGGGCGTGAAAATAATCGTCATAATCTTTTTTCCTGATAACGATATGGAACAGGAACAAACAATAGATATAAATACAAAAAACAGCCACTGTTGGATACACCCTGGACAAATTACCAGCCCATTGTATGGCCCATAAAGGTGGAGCGACTGTGCTTGCTATGTCGAGCGGCAGACAGAGAGCCGCTGCGGGACAGGGAAGCAGCCCTCTCAGGCCGCTAGGCAGTCTTCCAGGCAGTCCGCGTAACAAGCAAGCTCTGTCGCAGAGATCCGGCGATTGTTCCAGCTACACAGGCTGCCTGGATGGCCGGCTGGCCAGCAAACAGAGAGCTGCTTTAGGATTGGGAGGCAGTCTGCTCAGGCCTTCTGATTTATGTTTAATTTTCATCGAGACAACAATTAAATTATCCTCTATTTGATTCTTGTTTTTATTTTTCCCTTCTTGAACTAATGTGGGACAGTAAGTCATCATACTGGGCCACAGAAACACATAAGTAGTGGCAGAACGCGGCCGTCATTCATACCCAGTCCCAGCAGCAGGAGTGAAGCTCTCCGTACTGGAGAATCTCTGAATGATCTCATGAACCCAGATATGAAGACATGATTACTGATGCTTTTGTAGAGTAAAAATAAATTATATTTGTAAACATTCTCCATGTCTTCTATGCATTAATGAAAAGTACACAGACACCCGCTCCATGTAGTGATCAGGATCAGTATTAGAAAGGAAATCTACATAAAAAATATGGATTTAAAGATTTATATATTCTAAAGTGCTCAGAGAAAATTGTGTGCAGTAGCTGATGATGTGATGTTAGTATTGCAGTAATGGCAATAAAACAGATTTTTTTTATAATTGAAATTCAATTAATTTGGGTACCTCAAATGACTAAACGGACTGTATTTTCTGCTTTTGATTGATTTTATTTGGTGGTATTTCTTAAATACTAACATTTATTGAAGTTGTTAAATAAAGAAATAAATAGAAACAAATTCAACAATGAATGTTTCAAACACACAATTACATAGCAAAAACGGAATCTTAAAAAAAGTAAAAAGAGCCTTATTTTTATTTTCTGATTTTTTCTTTTATTTTGTTTTTTTAATTATCTCAAGAAAGTTTTTCTTTGGCAAAATAGTGTTAGTTTTTTTCCTCCTTTTTTACCCCATTGGCAGATTTTTTGCTTATTTAAAAAAAAATCTTCTAGGGTAATCATTTTTGATGTATTCCTAAAGGGCTTGTTTTTGCAAATTAGGATAAATATCAAAATGTATTATTATCTGCAAAAAACAAGTTCAGGTAAGAATGTTAAAGTTTATAATCTATGGAGTGACTGAATCAACATGAAGATGTTTTGCCGTAATAATAACACAACTACGTCATGCTTGATGTGTGTGCAGAACATTGAGTCCAGACTGAAGGTGTTGCTTCCAGATGATGTTGGAGCTGCTTTGATGGATGGAGTGGTTCTCTGCCATTTGGCCAACCACATTTCTCCTCGCTCTGTGTGCAGCATTCACGTACCGTCACCTGCTGTGGTAAGCATAAAAAAGCTTTAACATATTTTAAAGTGTAAATTAATCAAATTTGTGTCAAATTATTGTATTAGACACTTGCTATGCCTAATGGATAAGCTTTATGTTTTGGCTTTTAGCCGAAGTTAAGCATGGCAAAATGTAGACGGAACGTCGAGAACTTCTTGGATGCTTGCAAGAAGCTTGGTGTCCCTCAGGTATGTTTAATATTTATGTGAATTCATGTTTGTTTGTTTGCGCAACAGCATTTTCTCCTTTAAAAAAAAAAAAAGCACTGAAGGCACTGACGCAAAGGTCACTGTGAACAATGCGCCTTCATATTATTGAATGAATCACAAAGTGACAAGATGCTTTTACGTCATTTTAGGACAAGCTGTGTCTGCCGCATCACATCCTAGAGGAGCGCGGTCTGTTGAAGGTGGGCGTGACTGTTCAGGCTCTGCTGGATCTGCCGACGTCAAAGTCTCCACATCTGTCCACTGTTTGACACAAGCCTTAATGAATGCTGCAGCCGACCTGCCGTTTTTCCCAGCTCAGACTTGCATCGCATTTCCAGGGACCAGAGAACCCCATAGAGGGCGAGGACCCAATGAGAGTCTACTTCTGCCTGACCGAAAAAGGAGAAAGGAAAATGTCTCCTTTCATGACGTCAGCATGAATCCAGTTTGTGATCATCATATTTTTCTATTCGTATTGGGGATCGTACAGCTCACTTGGAACTTCTCATGTGTGTTTGCTGAGCCGTAAAGACGTAATTCTCCAGAAGGTGACAGGAAGTGCTTTACATGAGGGGTTATTCTTTAAATGCAGCACTGACAGCATGCTTGTGCTAGTATTGCACACGATGGAGGTAAAATGATGACAGACAACTCAATTTTTCATTGAAGTAGTCTTTTCTGTCCTGCAGCTACGTTCTGCTCTGTTATTAATTTATTTTTTTTGCACAGATCAGAAAAAGTTTGGGAAGTTAAAAAAAAAAAAACCCTCCAGGGTGACTTTAATAAACAATACTTCATGTTTTGTCAAAATTGTCAAACAATACATGTAAAACAGAGTTTATTATCTAGCAGATTACAAGCAAGGACATGTCAGTCATTCAGCCAAAACTGGATTTGACAAGGATGTCGATCTGCCAGCTCTTGTTCAAATCTAACGCTTGTCAAGAGTTTGGGTCTTGGAGCAATTCAATCCTCGGTCTTGGGGACGGAGCGCTGATCAGTCAGTCACTCTTGCTCTCCATGCTTCTGCAACGGCATTCAATTTTTTTTTATTTAAAAACCACAACCTCAATGGAGCCAAAAAAGCAGCATCAGAGATAGGATTTTTAGACTGCAAAAGCAAGACCTCCCTGCTGCTTCACTGCAACATTGACATTCACTTCACATATCCTTTTTGATATGATCCATAAGAATATGACTTAGAGAAATCTAAGCCATATTAAGTAGTACTTGTATTATAACAACAAAAACCTGAAGGCTGATTGAACCAATGACACTGAACATGTAATATAAGCTGGTTCTTGCGAGATCTGGTTGTCGTGGTGCGGTGTAGATGTCCTCTAAGTGAGCTGTGATGCCAACCAGCTGGGCTTAGGTGGAAAACAAAAGTAAGATTCTGAAGGACGCTCACAAATAGTTAACTAAATTTATTTGTTCAGTGTGCAAGATTTGGGGCAAATTGACAAAATGTAAAATCTGAAACACATCCCTGCATCTCATCCACTTCACACTTACTTTACCCTTGTGTGTTGTGGTCACTACAACCTGTTGGTTGAAGCGTGCTTGTAGAAAAAAATGTGTATTATTTACATTTTTGATCTACAGGCTCAACTGAGCGTTGTACAACCATGACACTGTGTGCAGTTGTGCTTTGTATATGTTTGCCTATTTCTTTCACCTGCAGAGAGCCTGTATCCACATGTAAGCGCAGTTGTGACTAAAGCTGATAACAGTTTATTCTACCAAACTCAACACCAGTCATAAAAAGAATAAGTGGGTGGTGCAAAGTAAAGGAGGAATTTGTTTATTTCACAATTCTCTGAGCTTTTTTAAAAAAAAAATTACATGAAGACACTACTAAGAAAAAAGTTGCACTTACAAAGTAGCAAAAAACGACAATGACTTTTTGACCAGCTTTTTCAACAATATTGGATGCATCATAATTAACAGAATAATTTTAAAATGGCAAAAAAAGTATATATATATCTCAATTTAATTTTATCTGCAGTAAAACTAATTAAAAGTGAGAATCAGTCCCTTTTTAATTTGGAGTCTTCCAAACTTTTTCTGATCTGTTTTTGTTTTTTAATGAAGTTCTCCTTGCCTTTGATTTTGAAGGTCAAGGCTGCTGCATAAGAGTCACACATTCATTGTCATTGTCTCTGTTTTTAAATTTTTTTTTAATGGGGAACACATGCTGGCGTTAACTTTGGTGCTTTTCAGCAAACTCTCAATGCTGAATTTCTGATGTGTTTTTTAGTAACTTTCAGCTGCTGCTCCAACCATGTACTGCTCCGTCACTAACCCGCTCACAGCGGGAACGTGATTTTTGACCACTGTGATAACCTCAGTTGGAACATGTAGTTGGAGATTTATGACATAAGAGAAATAGTTGCTGCAACTATGAGTGCAGACTCTCATGATGCATCCAGACTGTAATCATGTCAGGGAATAGTTTGTTTTTATGTATTTATTTATTTACTGATCCCATGTGTTGCATTTTAAGTCTTGATCCTTGTTCAGGTGCAGTAAAACAGTAAAAATTCTTTCTCTGGTTTCTTCTACTGTATTGCCAAGTCGTTAAAAACTAGGAGCAGCTGTACTGTTCTGGAGTCTCAATGCTCTGTGTGCAGAACCAAGACAGAACAAACCTCCAATAGATCAACTGCACTCTAACCAGGAAAACATCTCCCAACACCAAACATGGAAAACAGCAATTTTAACATTCAAGCATTAATCAGTGGAACCATCCAGGCTTCACGCATTTCTATTTGTATTTGACACGAAAAATTATAATTTGTTTGTTCTGGTAGAGAACACTCCTTAAGAGTTTAGGAATCAGATTTTTGCACAATAGTTTTCCGGCCTTGTGCAGACCTGTTGAGATCAAAGTATTCCCGGGAATGAACATAGAAAGTGTAAGAGCCCTTCACAACAGGAATAACAGACAGATTTATTACAGTGTGAATTGAGTGATTTATTGGATTTGAACAACTTTGAGGTTTGCTCTAGATAAAGCAATCAAGTTAAACTATGCATTAGTTGTATAATTGAGGATGGCGGCAATGCTGATCAAAATACTTCTCTGTTGAGTGATTTATTTTATGAGATTAAAAATATATGCCATGCATTTCATTAGCCTAATTCAGGGATGAAAACGCAAGAATCAAATTTGAAGTGAGTTTTGGTTTAGGTTCGAATGAAGCAATTAGAGGAGAAGTTATAAATAATTGGTGGTATCAGGACTTGGCACCATTTCAACATTAAAAGTCAGTCCAAATGTTATGCAGAATTGAAAACGTTCAAAAACGTGCCTTGAAAAGTTCTTTTTTTGTTGAGTTCAATAAAGTTTCCTGTTTTTTTCATGTAATCCTTGCATGATTGTTATATGAAGATCTTCCCTTCTTGTTACAAATGTTTTACCAAGAGACTTCACTGCAGCTGAGGTGCAGCAGGGGACAAATTCAATGAAATGCAGAGATTCTGTTTTGTTCAAATTAAGTACACCTTCCCAGTCACGTTTTGTTTGTCAGTTCTGCTGTCGTGCATCTGTTTATTTTCCATTTCAGGGTTTGAGATTAAGGAGAAGAGGTTGTTCTCAAAAGCTACATCTGGAACTGAAGTAAAAAACACCAACTGCATGATGGGACGGGAACAATGAGCGCTTTATGTCTGTGTATATCATCTTTTCAAGGTCTATCAGGACAGTTTTGCAATTTTTGTTTTTGTTGCAGCTCCGCTTCTCAAAAGCTTTATTGCAAAGTGCTCCAGTCACGAGAGCACATACTATTCCCAAACGGACTGTACTTCCCAGAGAAGAGACACAAACTTTCCAGTTTGTACCTTCACGATCAAATATGCAGAAAGAACATAGTCTCAGGTCTCAGTTTAGCTTGTGAGGAAAATTCCTTTTTTTTTTTTTTTTTTTACTCAACTGGTCAGATTGTCCTCTGCAGTTCATTTGTTCACCAAGAAAGCAGGAGTATAAACAACATGGATGACTTATGATGTAGACTGGAATAAAGTTTATTTGTAGGCAGCAGCTGGCGCCGACTTGAAACAAAAAAGATGCAGATGGAAATGTAGATTTGCAGATGGAGCCTAGCAAACCTACCTCAAGCCTCCTGTGTTATACTTTGGAGGCTTTACTTGAACTTTTATTCTTGGGATTACCTGGTGGGTTCAGCTTCTCATCATTCGGCTTTACCAAAAACCATGATGTTGCCTCTTGTTTTTTTAATGGTTTCTGTGACATTTGTTTAACTCCGTCTGTGCTTATCACGCCATGACAAAGACACACTGGAGTCATCGAGTGATGTCCCATCTTGATGCTCCCAAAATTAAACAAAATATTTATTTCTGCCTGCAGGTAAACCAAAAAAAAAAGAAAAAAACATGAAGCAAATTAGGATTGCAAATGTCGGAACAACTTTGAACATGGACCTGGCAATTTTTGTGGCTTTTTCTTAAACGCTGGACTGTTTGGCATTACCAGATAAGGCTGATTCCGCAAGAGTGGAATGTAGCTCCAGAATTTCTGCTGAAGAAAGAACAAACATGAACAAGTGACTTGTATCAAAGGAGAAATCATTAATCACTTTTAGCAGATGACGCCAACAGGACATTTTCATACAACTGCAGTGCTTTCATCCCTGCTCAAAAGACAAATGCTTCTAATGACAGCTGTGACTTATGCAACTTATGGCCTGCAGGTTGAACAGTGACAGCAAAGAAGTGTTTGTGTATTACTTAAGTGTATTTAGGGTGTGTCATTTCTGCTTAGCTGTTTCAAAAGAAAATCTGTCCAGTTTCATTCTTTAGAACATCAATGTATGTCTGCATACATGCCGAAGAGGATCAGGCAATGGAATACCAGTTGATTTGCCAAAACATCTGTCCTGTGTATGTTGATATGTGCTGAGGGAATGTATACACTGATTTCTAACATGAAGTCAATTAATCTTTCTCAGGCACATTGTTTTTATCTCACCCTTTTAGTCCAATATCAGCATGAGGATAAAAATAAAAACAGTTTTAGTTTGCAAAGAACCATGCATTTCTCTGAAAAACACATCAAAAGGGCTCCATGTGAAGGAATTACTGCAAATCCTCACATCTGCTGCCAAGAGTAAGTTTTCAACACTTCCAAAGATAAAGCTTTCTTTATTTGGGAAAATAGAACTAATTCATCTTTGCTGGACTCATTTGTTGAAGCATATTTTTGCTGATTCTTGACTTGAAGTTGCCAGGTCTGAATTTCCCACTCAAAACCCAATTATTTCACTTATTGGAAATTTAGAAAGGCTGCAAAATATGCTAAGGAGAAGGATATTTCAGTGTGTTAACATGCATCTCTTACGTTTTATGAAGCGGTCTTGTTTTGACGAACAGATGTTCTTTGCAAAGAACATTTTGGGAGCTCCAGGGCAAGTTTGCCTGGCTGTGTAGAAGCACCCTTTAAAAAGTACTCAGCAAAATCTGCTGCTGTTTTAAAAAAAAAACAAAATAAAACATTAATTTTTACTGTGTACATTCTCCTGCTGGGCTACAAATCTGCGGTTGGTTGTGCTTTTTAATGAGTCAGTTACTCATCCTCTCATGCAGTGACTCACGTATTGGTAAAACACTGCCGAAACAATTGAATGTAAAAAAAAAAAACCTTTTCAGGCTAGTTCGGTGCATGCATGACAGCAGAATTTCTGTAAATAAAATCTGTACAAAATCTAAGGTTTCCTAAACAAACAACTGTCAATAGAAAATAAAGTACAACTGTTTCCACCTCATATGGTTTATTCTGTGCTTCTTTTTTGTAAGCTCTGAACATTACGACTGCTTTTTAAACATGATTTATGACAGAAAAACTGCTGACTAAAAATGATGTATTTCTTTGAAACAGTTTGTCACTTGTGTAACAGCAGTTATGTTGGAATTGTGTCACTTTTCTGTGATAAGACTTCAGATGAAAGCAACCATAACTTAAAAATAATTGGTTGATGGTGTATAATTATAGGGCAGTTTTTTTACCCTTGAAGGCCAAAGGCAATCACAGTTCCATACACACATACACTCATTCTCTGCTCCCAAACACTGGCGCCACCAGGGGCACCGTGGGGTTCAGGACACTTTGACACGAGGTGGGAACCGAACCTGCAATGTTCAGATCAGAGGTTGACCAAACCACCTCTGCTACACCGCTGTCTGTTACAGCTTCAACTACAGTGTGTGGATTTATTGGGAAAGAATTGCAGTAAAAGTTTGTCCTAATTTCTTCTTGATGACCCACTTTGATAAAAAATGTGTTTTGACTAGTTCTTGTGATGTTTTTCTCATGATGGAAAATTAAGCTCAAAACTGCATCTCAGTAGAGAGATATTTCAATAGAGAGTATTTCTCTATTCATTTGTTGTGCATCAGGTGCAGATATTTGAAAAAAAAATATATTTGTGATGTAGAAAATACACTGGGCGGGCCACAAGGGGGAATGGGGCTGCTCCACACTAGGGCTACTTCATGGGTACTGAGTCATATGAAGGGCTACCAGTTTGAAATAACAAATTTGCTTAGTTTACCTTTAGTTCTACATTATTAATGAATAATGATTCTCCTCTATGTGAAGACTCGGATTTCTCACCATAATTATCAACAATGACAACAAGCTCGGAAACAGATATCAATACTCAACATGTTTAAGCAAATCCTGTCACATTTTGAACTAATATCCAAGTCTGCAGAATTTATAACAAAATTAATGACCTTTGAACTGGAGTAGGTCCGAGGTCACCTAACTTATCTAAAGTTCATGTATCATGAACATATTTTTAAAACGTTTTAATGTTGGTGACCCCTGCTCGACACCAACGGTCCCGCCCACAATTCAGAGGTGAATTTCTAATAAACTGCTGCTGCTCTGCAGAAACTATGCCAGAAAATATATATATTTTTTAATTTTGGCCTTAAAGGGCTGCACGAAGTGGTTAGCGCTCTTGCCTCACAGTGAGAAGGCCCCGGTTCGACTCCCAGCTGGGACCTTTCTGTGTGGAGTTTGCATGTTCTCCCCGTGCATGCGTGGGTTTTCACCGGGGACTCCGGCTTCCTCCCACCGTCCAAAAACATTCTTCATAGGTTAATTGGTGACTGTAAATTGCCCCTAGGTGTGAATGTGTGAGTTAATGGGTGTGTGATTGAGGCCCTGTGACAGACTGGCGACCTGTCCAGGGTGTACCCCGCCTTCGCCTGTCAGCGGCCAGGTTAGGCTCCGGCACCCCCGCGACCCCGAAAAGGATGAAGTGGTCAGGACAATGGATGGATGGATTTTGTCCTTAAAATGGCAGAATCAAAATTAAAAGACCACTGGGGATGATCTTAAAATAGATCAAAAGATGATCGGAGTGGGACTTTAAGACTTGTCATTCCACTTTTGTTAAGTAATGAGACTTATGTTCTGGTGTCATTGTTCATAAGCAATTTGTAACTTTCTTTCCTCGTGCATTCTTGCATCTGTGACCATCGAGTGGATGTGCCGACAAACTTTTTCTCCTGTCCATAAATCAACATCTCAAAAGCTTTTGGTTTGTTTAAGAACAATGTGGAAATTCAGGTTTTCTTTTTCATGATTTACGCTCAAGAGCGTTATTTTCCTTGTTTGTCTCCCCCAGGTCTACTTTAACTCAAACATTGACAGATGGTTCAATCTGACATGGATTTTCTTTGATTTAAAGTTAACCTTTGGAAGCTTTAGAGATCTTAAAAATCTGACTCTTCAGTTTAAAGGTCCACGGAGATTGGCCCTGTGGACCATAAACATCTGAATAATATATACAGGTGTTGTCAGAGAAGCATCATGTTGCCCAGAGGTAGTTTTTTTTTTT